>NC_091436.1:4163639-4463639 GCF_964237555.1 Oryctolagus cuniculus
TCAAGGACGTTGCCTCAACTGTGTCCTTACATGGTGGACAGGGAGAGGGGGCTCCCTGGAGTCTCCTTTAGAAGGGCATAATCCCGTCACAAGGGCTTCATCCTCAAGAACTACATTTTTCTTGTTGAACATTTTGGTGAGCGGGGCATTAAGCCTGTGATTATAAAAAATTTGAAATAATGTTATGACAAAAATTAAAGAGAAAAGGAAAAAAGAATGAAGGGGGTTGAGGAAGGAAGGAAGTATGGCTATCATCTTGGAAACGAATCTATGAAATACATGAAATCTGTTCTCTTTATATTAATTTTCAAAAAAATCTTAAAGAACCAATCACCTCTCAAATTCCCACCACCTAACACCATCACTTTGGTGTTCAGGATTTTAACACGTGAATTTTGGAGAGTCAGTAACATCCACCCATCATATGAGAGAAGATGGGTGTGAGAAAAGGCACAATGAGGAGTTGTGTTAAGAGGACGAGGCGGGCTGTATTGCAGGGGTGAGACAGGATGAGAATGCTCACGCTACACATTTCCCCAGAGCTGAGCTCCCTCTTGTATGCTTACAGGTAAGACTACCCAGACCCAACCACAGTGACTTACAATGGATTCCACAAAGCATGCATGTTGGTTCCAAACACAGACTTGAAGACAGACATTGGTTTGAATCTTGATGTGATGGCAAATGTTAGTACTCAGCTTGAATGGGTTAAAGAATACCTACAGAACTGGTAAAGCATGATTTATGTGTGTGTCTGTGATACCGCTTCAGGAGCAGATTGGTGTGTGAGTCAGTGGACTTTGTGGGAAAGATCCACCCTGAGTGTGGGCGGGTACCATCTGATCTTCTGGGTTTCTGAATAATGCAAAAACATGAGAGGAAATGTAGGTTTCTCTGTCTCCTGGAAGTTGGACCTGTATGTTTACATCAGAAATCCAGGCTCTTTGACCTTATACTTCAGGAGTTACATCAGCAACCCTGGCCCTACCCCAGGTTCTCAGGTCTTCACTGTGAATCTGAGAGCTACACCATGTACTTTCCTAAGGCCTTCGGACTTGTCCTTGGCCGTGACACTGGCATTCCATGCCCTGTCACAGGATTTCTAAGGTGCCATAATCTGTGAATAAATCTCTTAGTAAATTCCCTTTTATCTATCTATCTATCTACCTATCTATCTATCATCTATTAGCTGTCATCTATCAACTATCACTTATCTATCTATCTATCTATCTACCTATCATCTATTAGCTGTCATCTATCTATCAACTATCACTTATCTATCTATCTATTATATATATATTTCTTTCAGCTGCCTATCATCTATCAGCTGTCTATCACCTATCTATCAGTTGACTATCATCTATCTATCAGGTGTCCACAATTTATTCTATTTTGTCTTTCCCACATGAAAACACTGACCAAAAAAATAGTCACCCTATCATAATAAAAACGCAAACTTCGACAAGTTATTTGATTTCTCTGTGCCTCATTTTTCCCATATATAAAGTTAAACATTGTCAGAATCTCTCTCTTAATCATTGTAAGGGATTGGTAAATCTATGTATGCAAAGCCGTTAGAGCAGTACTCATTATTTATTTCAAGAAAGTGTTTGATTTCCTTTTAATTTCTTCCATGACCATTGGTAAATATTTCAAAATATGTTTCGTTCCAAACTGTAGTTAATTTAGAAATAGCTAAATTAACACAAAAAAACTATAAAGAAGGATTTAAATATTCACAGAGAAAAGTGCTCTGTTCATCACAGTTTATCTTACACTCATTCAATGAAAGAACTGATGATTGAGCCTTCATCAAAAAAAATTACATGCAGAAAAAGAAATGTCATTTTGTTGAAACTTCAAGCAAATAAATGACATCCAGAAACCTTCATGGCCCTTTGCCAAGGACAGAGTGTGATATTGCAGTCATGCCCTGTGGTCAACAGTCAAGCCCTGGAGGCCTGGGAACCCCTTCCCACAGACACATCCTCACCCAGGCACTCCATCTTGCAGCTCAGATTTCATCAGTGCAGGGGACCATGGAGACAAGAGCATGATAGGGGATCTCAAGCCACAGGTAGGCTTGACTAAGGGCAAAAAGCTTTATACTCCTTCCAGGAAACTGCACAAAATATTCCAGATTCTTAAAGAGTAAAACAAATTCTTGTTGAAGGACAAGTGTATCTTCCTATAATACTGTGGTTATTTGTAGTATCATCTTTTGAAAGTATGTTGATTTAAATGGATAATTGAGGTAGCCTGGGAGATCCAGTAGATCGCTCTGTGGCTGGCTGGCACTGACTCCATCTGGTTTCATGTGATCTGGCCTCAGTTTGTTAACAAGAACCAGGTCAGCTGAAGTTGCGTCAATACTGACTTTTTGGTTTCTTGGATTCCTGTTTCACAGCATTCACTTTTGAAAAATGAGAATGCATTAAAATGCTTCTGTTCTGATGCCCCTATAGTGTATTTGCAATATTCACTATTTTAATATGACCATTACAATTTAAATTCAAAAAGAAAATTAAAAGCATTAATTTTTAAAACTTGAAACTGCATAAGAATGTTAAAAATTCAGTATCATTCAAGTCACGAACTCCAGTGGTGCTGGCCTGCTGTCTGCTCCTTCCCTGTTGGGTGCAGTGGGTTGTTCACTTGCTTCTTGGCCTGTGGATCTTTGCTTCAGTGGAGGCATCATGCCCCTGCAGAAACATAGATTTGGCATACAAATGAGTAGAAGTTTAGAATATAAGAGGAATCTACATTTTACCTACATGATGAATAAGACAGTCTGGGTTTGGTCATTTTTACACAAAATGCAGGGGAGAGTAAGACAGTTAAATATGTTTTCAGAATACACTAAAAAATGGTTAATGAGGAAATATGTTCTCAAAGCACCTTATTGGGGCAGTGTCAAAAGGATACTCATTACTGTGAATTTTCTCTATAATAGCCTGTTCCCCTTTAACACAACTAACCTGTAAAGGCTAAAAGAAAAACTTTGCACAGTTTAAGCATCAGAATCTTATGAAATTTCCAAACTAGGAAAAAATCTTCACGTGGGAGACAAAAGAAAAGGGTTGCTCATGAATAGGAGCCAAAGAGTGCAGGCCCAGGGGGATCACTGGACAGTCCCACACTGACAAGTGGACCAGCCCTTATTCAGCTTGTTTTCCAGCTTGAGACTTTGCTGCATACCCAGGCAAATTAGAGTCCTTTTGTTCTGGGATTTTGTAGAGTGTTGTCGACATAATGACGCAAATGCCATGTATTCTGATGAATATAAGTTTAAACAGTCATGCCTGAAATTTACACATATTTTGAATCATTTGCTTTAAAATATCTTTCCAGAAAGGCATCAAAATGGGGTATATCCATACCTTTTGAAAAAGTCCACAAAGGTGTCTGAAAGGTATAGACTGGAATCCAAGATCAGGGGATGCATTTCTCGGACAGGGGAAGGCACAATACAATTATGACAGCCGTGACCATGGCAATGGGTGAGTGAGAAAATTCACCGCTGTCTGGGTGCATATGTCCTTTGAAGTCCATATGCTGCTGAAAATTGGGAAAGTCCAACTTGGCAGTGTCGCCTCCTGTTGGCCTCCCTGGTCAAAGTCCTTCTTGTGGATTCCTGCAGAAAACTGGACAGACTGTTCTGCGCATTTCATACAAAACTGGTCGTGACTGGAAACAAGAGTGGAAGAAATAAAGCCCTGTCTCCTTCCCAAATCCAGGTGAACAGGGTCTCTGTGACAATCGGTTGGTGGCATTGGTCTCCTGAGGAAGATAGAGATAGAGATGCGGTAGAGATCAGGGACCAGAGTGTGGGGAAACTAGGCACACGTGGTAATCCAAAGATGGCGACCAAAGGAAGTAAGGTGGGCGGAATCCAAAGTTGTCTACCACCAAAGCTGATTGCCTGTGCAGCATCAGGGGAGGTAACGACAACTGATGACGAGTATACAGACATATGGCTGGTCCTGTAAAAAGTCGCCCCGTAAAATGACCTTTTAAGTAATTGGTTGGTCCTTACGCCCTGCCCCAGTAATCCTTCAGTCTTGTGCTTTAAAAGGCATTGCTGTACATGCAATAAATGAGTTCTTGTTTGCTTGACTTGACTCCCTGCTGTGTCTGACTGTCCCCGGGATGGGGGGTGGGGTGGGGAACGGGTGAGCGGTGCACTTACCTTTCTTCGGACCCAGTCCATCCTCGTTCGAGTGGACTAAGACCCTGCACCAGAGGTCCCAGCCCACCAACTGAAGGTGAGTCTCGGAGGCCCTGAGAAAAATCAAGCAACCGTCTTCTGTAAAAGACTTCTGGGGTTGGAGGCTTACTTCAGCTTCTGTTAAAGCAGATCCTGGGACACAACAGTTGTCCTCAAGGTACTGGGTTCCCGCTGCTCATATGGGAGACCCAGATTGAATTCCTGCTTTCTGGCTTCAGCTCCAGCTAAGGACACTTGTGGTCATTTAAGGAAAGAACCAGCCGATGGAATTAATCGAAACTGTCACTTCTCAATACCTTTCTTGGGACCAGTCACTAGAACTTCCCCTTCTACAGCCTATAAAAGCACCTAGACAATCTTTCCTCAGTGGTTCCTTTCTTCAGGGGCCCATTTTGTCTGCTTGGAGTATCCTCTGATTCTTCCAGTAAAACACTTCTGCTTTCCATACTCTTTCTTTCCACACTCCCGATTCTTAGCATTGGACATAAACTTGGGTGATTAGAACCACAGACTCCTGCAACATGGACACAGACTACTCACTTTGGTGTGATGGCACTGTGAGCTGCTTTTGCAGCCTCAGCCCCATCTCCTCCAATGGAGGACATGAATGTGAGTAGTGGGGAGAGAAAGGACATGGAGGTGAACCTGCTGGTGAAAGGCTAGACTGTGCAAGCATGCACAGGACTAGATGTGACCCATCTGCAAGAGACAAAGTCGGTGAGAGAATTACAAGAAAAGTTGAAAGCAGGTAAGTTTAACAGAGTTTACTTAACCAAGAAAAATGTTCTAGAAGTGGCAGCATTCTGGATGGAGTTTGGTTCACGATGCCTGGCCTCACCACAGGTGCAGGTTATGTTGCAGTCTGGGGAAGAGAGGTGACGCCCAGAAGCATCCTGGTTGGCCGCAGTCAGCATTTGGTTTACGTGGCCACGGCTTGGCAGTTCGCAGCCTCCTCTCATTGGCTGAAAGTTGAGCTGCTACGATTGGCCGAGATTCCCCTGCTTGGTGACAAGGGTGTGCTCTTTGTTGATGTTACAATTCATCTCCGTTTCAAGCCAACTGTAGTTCACTCTGCACAGAGGCCACTGACTTATGACCCCTGTTCATCATATCCAGTGCCCCTCTTCCTGCTAGGCAAGGAAGGGATAACCAGTTTCCTTGTGGTAGGGTGGGCTATTTTATTAACTTGCCAAGAATAATAAGTGCCGGTGACCAATGTCATTTTTGTCTGTGGCAGGAAAAAGTATGCGATGTTGAGCCTCTACTTCCTGTGCCAAAAGAATGTTGGTGCTCTGGTATTTCCAGCACCCTGGGCCCTGGATGACCACAGGGAGTCATATGTACTTGGTGGCCGATTGCCCATGCAAACCCAGTTTGCAGAATGAGAAAATAAAATGGGGAAGATCCTGAAATTTGCTCTGTTCTTCACGATTGCAGCACCACAGCCTCTCTGACCAGCAGTATTCAAACGAATGAGGTCTTCCCGGTTCTGAGATCAGGGCTCATCTGGGAAAGGCCACAGGTGAATGAGTGTGAACTCTGGGGAACCTTGGCTCCTTCTTCTGAAACATCGGTTGATGCTTTCTATCAATGTATGGTTATTTGCAGTTATCATTATTAATCAGTGCAAAAGATAAAATTCATTCTTAGGGAAGAGATGATGATAGCTTTACAATTGTAAAAGTATGGCTATGTGAAAGAAAGGTTGAGTGTTGTCCATGCCTTTTGAAGAAGTAGTAACAATCATGGAATGAAACTGTTGATATCTCATGATGAGTTGTTGTCTTAATTTGGCCACTGAGGTGCTGGTAAACTGAGATTAAAGTCAATCAGATTGGTCAGGGAGCGAGGGCTTTCCAATACAAGATTCGGTTCCCAGGTTTTTCTAAAGTGGTCACACAGTGTCTTGCAAAAGCAGGATGGAAACCCATAAGTCATGTGCAGCACCTCCTACTGGCTGCTGAGAATATTACAGACCCTAGAAGGGAGGATTGGGGCTCCCAAACTCCACAGATTTGCATTTTTATTTGTTATATCTTAAAAGGATCCAATTATTCAGTTGTTCTTCTGAGCAACAACACTTTCTTATGGACATGTGGAAATTATGTGCAGAAAAACACTGATGAAAGTGCTTTTTCTTCAGATATTAGGACTTAATTATAACTGCACCCTGTAGCTATGAATTTAAAATGTTAAGTGTGGTGTACACTTGGTGCAATATCCAAAATGCCACTTGAAATACCTTCATCTCATGTCAGGGGACCTAAGTTAGTCCCAGCTGTGCTCCATTTCCTAGTTTCCTTAACCCTGGAGGCAGCAGGTTATGGCTCAAGGGGTTGGGTCACAAATGGGTGAGACTGGCTTTGGCCTGGCCCAGCACCAGCTGTTGTAGGTGTTTGGGAAGGGAATCAGTGGCTGGGAGATCTCTGCCTATCTCTATTTCTCACTCTATCGACCTCTGCTTTTGAAACAAATTTAATAAATTTTTAAAAACTTAAAGAAATAAATATATAAGATTATCTTAAGCTCTGTTGTGGCTTGAATATGGTTTGTCTCCAGGAACTCATTAAGGAATTTGATACTCAAAGCCATGTCTGTAATGTGGCATTAAGAGGACAGGAACGTAATTTGATATGGGATTTAGAGGCAGGGCTTTGGGAAGTGACCAGAGTAGATGAGGTCCTTGGTGTGGAGGCCCTGTAGCTGACTCCTGGTAGCTTTATAAGGAGAGAGAGAGAGAGAGACAGACAGAGAGAGAAAGAGAGAGAGATTACACACGTGTGCACACCCTTTTTTTTTTTAAAAGATTTTTATTTATTTATTTGAGAGGTAGAGTTACAGGCAGTGAGAGGGAGAGACATAAAGGTCTTCCTCCCACTGGTTCACTCCCTGAATGGCCGCAACAGCCATAGCTGAGACAATCCAAAGTCGGGAGCCAGGAGATTCCTCCAGGTCTCCTACATGGGTGCAAGGGCCCAGGGACTTAAGCTGTCTTCCACTGCTTTCCCAAGCCATAGCCTGGAGCAGCCAGCACTAGAACTGGCACTCATATGGGAAGCCGACACTGCAGGCAGAGGAATAACCTACCAAACCACAGCCCCGGCCCCCACCCTATCTCTTGCCACATGATGCCATTCACCACCTCAGGATGCTGCCAGCAGGAGCAGGAGCCTCTCAAGGGTCTTCACCAGACTGGGCCTTCAGCCTCCAAAATGCTCAGCCAAACTTCGTGTCTGTATAAGCTCAAATTTCATCGGGTATTTCACTACTGTAATGAAAAACTAATAAAATGTCACAATTGGATTGGATGCTTACACTGATCTTACAACACAGGTAGGATAGATATCAGTATTATTCCAATTTTACCAAGTAATCAAGGCTCTGAGATGTAAAAAAAAAATTTTGAAATTCACATGCAGAGTTTGGACTGAAACTCAAGTCTTAAAATTCTATATCCATCTCCTCTTGTAATATTTCACAGTTTTTGCTAGTTAATGATACACTTTGATTTATTTTAGAAATGATCAAAATTATTAGCAAGAAAGTAAATCTTATTAACTTTGATTTGCTACATACATTTAGATGTAATATTTAAGACAATTATTAAATTGTTTTCCTTGATGCAAGTATTATGTAGTCTGGCTTACTAGGAAAAATTTAAAATCAATTTATAGGTGATAACACAACTTAGTATAAATTGATGATTAAAGCATAGCATAAAATTATTTATGCATTACACATCTCCATAACATATGATAAAGCACATTTTGTGTTAACTTATTGTGGAAAGAGTAGTCGCTTACAATTAATCATCCGTTACAAAGAGAGTTTCCTTAATCTATAATGTGGTACTATTTTATTTTACATAGCATTATTCATGAAAATGGTATAAATAGCCTTAGAGTTAAGCCACAGTCATAGAACACAGCAATAAATAATAAGAGAGAAGAAAATTAATGAATGGAAGAAAATGAGGAAAGATACATTATCAAATAAGCCACGAGAAAGGGTGGCAAGTGCGAGTTACAGCCTTGCAGAATGGATTGGCTATTCCCAGGAAGCACATTCTCCACACACTTGTGGTACAATTCCCACCAGCACTGTCTGGACAGCAACTCACCGGAGAAACAACAATGGGATGCAGCATGCATGCAGCTGGCCGGCATGGTGGCCAAGGTAGTGGGGTGCTTGGTTCAAGTCCTGGCTAAATCCTGTTTCCAGTTTCCTAACATGGCACACCAAGGAGGTAGTGGGTAATGGTTTACAAAGTTGGATCATTTCATGCACCTGATAGATCTGAATTGAGTTTCTGGCTCCTGATTTTGGCCTGGCTCAGCCCTAGGTAGTGTAGCTATTTGGGTAGTGAATCAGTGAATGGCAGTTCTTTGTCCTTCTGTCTCTCTGTCTTTCAAAAACAGATAAAATAATAATAATAATAATAATAATAAATGTATATTTGAGAAAATTCACACTTCAGGAAAGAGAAAAGAAATTCAAGTTGATTTTACACAGGAAAATTGAGATTCAGGAGTTTTCTAACTCATGGTAATGAACAAAAAGCTCTCTTTTCATCAAAGTGAACTATAAAAATTACAGCAGACCCATAGAATGGCAAATGTCCTAACAGCTCTCTGGCCTCAGAATCAGCACTTAAGGCATGCGGATCCGGCTGAAATGCCCATGAGAGTATTTCAGGCATGGAAAGCCAAGACACTCTGGGGGGAAAAAAAATAAAAAAAAAAAAACCTAAATGAAAGATCTCTGTGAGTGAGATCCCAGTGGAAAGAATGGGTTATCAAAGAAGGAGGTACCTTTCTCTGAAGGGAGGAGAGAACTTCCACTTTGACCATGGCCTTGTCCATAAATGATCAGAGTCAGTGAACCCAGGGGGCTTCCATAGCCTTGGCAGCTCATGACAAGAGCCTAGGGTGATTACTGATGCCATAAACAAGAGTGTCAATTTGTTAAGTCAACAACAGGAGTCACTGTACACTTACTCCTCATGTAGGATCTTTGTCCTTATTGTGCTGTACATTGAGATTTAATGCTATAACTAGTACTCAAACAGTATTTTTCACTTTATGTTTCTGTGTGGGAGCAAACTGATGAAATCTTTACTTAATGTATGCTAAACTGATCTTCTGTATATAAAGAGAATCGAAAATGAATCTTGATGTGAATGGAAGGGGAGAGGGCGTGGGAAAGGGGAGGGTTGCGGGTGGGAGGGAAGTTATGGGGGGGAAGTCATTGTAATCAATATTCTGTACTTTGGAAATTTATATTCATTAAATAAAAGTTAAAAAAATAAATAAAATAAAATAAAATAAAATATATAAGAAAATAAAAAAAAATTGCTTAATTTTGGCCGGTGCCGCGGCTCACTAGGCTAATCCTCCGCCTTGCGGCGCCGGCACACCGGGTTCTAGTCCCGGTTGGGGCGCCAGATTCTGTCCCGGTTGCCCCTCTTCCAGGCCAGCTCTCTGCTGTGGCCAGGGAGTGCAGTGGAGGATGGCCCAAGTGCTTGGGCCCTGCACCCTATGAGAGACCAGGAGAAGTACCTGGCTCCTGCCATCGGATCAGCGTGGTGTGCCGGCCAAGCGTGCCAGCAGCGGAAGCCATTGGAGTGTGAACCAACGGCAAAGGAAGACCTTTCTCTCTGTCTCTCTCTCTCACTGTCCACTCTGCCTGTCAAAAAATACTTAATTTCATTTAATTGAAAGACTGAGAGAGAGAGAGAGACAGAGACAGGGAAATTTCTCATCTTCTGATTCATTCCCCGAAAACCCACGACAGCTAGGACTGGTCAAGCCAAAGCCAGGAGCCTGAAACTCAATCCAGGTTGCCCATGTGGGTGGTACAGAGTCAAGTACTTGAGCCATCACTCATTGCCTCTCAGGGAGCACAAAAGCAGGAAGCTCTCTAGAAAGGGAAAGCCAGATTCTAACCCTTGCGCCTCAACATGGATGTGAGCCTCCCAAGTTCATCATAACCACGGTGTCAAATACCCACCCTATTGTTGTTATTTTTATCGTCATGGTTTATTTATAGCCAAGATAAACTATTCTTTAGTACAGCCCTGACCAAAGGGAAAGTGAGGTTCGTGTGTGTGTGTGTGAGTGTGCACCCAATGAGGAGGTAAAACCAAAATGTGTGTTACCACCCGTGATGCTGGCATCCCATAGGGCACTGGTTCGAGTCCCAGCTGCTCAACTTCCAATCCAGTTCCCTGCTACTGTGCCTGGGAAAGCAGTGGAAGATGGCCAAGTACTTGGGCCCCTGCCACTAACATGGGAGGCCCAGGAAAATCTCCTGACTTCTATTGAGCCCAGCTCCAGCTGTTCTGGCCATTTGGGTAGTGAACCAGCAGATGGAAGTCCTCTCTCTCTCTCTCTCTCTCTCTCTCACTGTCTCTATCTCTCTGTACCTTTGTAACCCTGCCTCTCAGATAAAGGCAGGGTGAAAAATATGAAATGAAAAAAATATAAAATAAAAATGAAAAGTGAAAAAATGAAAAAATATAAAAATGCAGAAACAAGAAATTTATCACTTAAAGTTCTCAGAGAAAAGAGGAGTGCTAATTGGAGGCCAAAAGGAAGACCAGAACAAATAGGGAACTTAACCAGTAGGTAGAGAGACAGACAGAGAGGAGGGGTGACTACTAGACCCACAGTGCATCCCTTAGGCTTTCCCGGACACAGATTCCCTGTGGGTGAACTACACTGTGTCTCTCTGTATGTTTGTATCTCTGCTGGGCAGGACAGGACCCGGGTGGAGTCACATGGAACAAGTGGACACAGAAGCTCTATCATCCCAAATTCATCCAAATACCAAGGAAAGGTGCTGCTGTTTTACCAGAGAGAGTGGAATCAGAGATTTCTCCTTCCCAAATGCGCAGATGATAGACATTCTGGGAAGACATTAGAAAAGTGGCCTATAAAGAAATGAGATTTTTTTTCCACCTATGACACTTGGAGAACTACCTAGTTTCAGAAACCTATATTTCTCCAAATGTGAATGGAAATTCCACCTAGTCTGCTGTATTATCAATCAGGAAATCAGCTAAAGAATAAAAAATTGTAACACAGACTTGACCAAGATAAGTGGGTTTAGTAGAAATATGAACTATCATAAAAAGTGGCATGAATTTGTTTCAGTCAGTAGAAGATATTCATAAACTATCAGTTTGCTTTAAAAAGTAATACTGTAAGTTGTATTCTCATAAATAAGAAATGCCTTTGCATGTTTATCTAACTACATCTATCATCTAACATTTATCCAAATGTACACACACACACACACACACACGGATTTGAGTTACTGTGCAGCAGAGTAAACTTGAATGGCTGTATAAGCTATAACTCAAAACATGATTAAACATTTTACACAGTAATACAAAGAAATCCTTATATTTAAAGAAGAGAGAAGGAGCAGGAAGAAAGGGAGAGAGTGAGGGAGGAAAGGTGGAAAGAAGGAAAGAAATAATTGTAAATCAAGACTAACAAGTGGAAAGAAAATAAAAGGATGTAAACGTTTGAGTAGAGAAGAGAAACTGCTGGAGATTCTTCCTTGCAGCAATAATCTCAAGAGAACTTCTTGAATAATGGGTCAGGAAAAGTGTGATCTTCCCTACCCCCTTGACTCTCAGTTCAGTGGGTTTAGATGTAAATGTTCCTGAGGTAATAGAAGTTCTATTTGCTGAAACTTACCAGAGGATTTTCCAGTACATTTTGCTGTTCCTTGATCTTACAGGCCTGCTGCACATTCCCAGAGGAAAGAAACACGGTGCAGAATTCAGTGGCACAGGAGGGTGGCTTTGGCACATGGATGTGCCAAGCTGAAATCAGAAACTCTGTGTGGATGTGTGCCTCCCCTTAATGTCTCTGTGCCTTTCTAATGGAGAAAATAAATTAAAATAATTGAATATTTATTTTGATGGCACCAGGGGAGCCATGTGGCAGATTGCCAGCCTGCAGAGCCACGTAGAGGTAAGTAAGTCCCAGCCAAGTGGAATTAGAAAAGTAGGTTGCAAGGAACTAACAGCTCAAAGCACTGAAGTGGTTACCACTGTGCTGTTTATAAGATCACTAATTCTTATTAATTTTCTCAATGCACAAATTACTCCAATGATTGCCATCTTAACTTCCCATCATAGACTTTGCACATGGTTACATCTACAATTGAGAGATAGAACCAATCAGCACAAATGTTTTATGCAAGCAAAGATGTGTATAGCTGTGTCACTCACAAGGCAATGTGCAATAGAAGATCAAGAGGACAGATCTGTTGAGAAAATTGTGCACTGGAGTGGTTAGCAAGACCTAGCAGTAATCTTATAAGCTAATTTAGCCAAATAAGAATATCACATCAGAAACATATGTGCTCATATGCAGCCAGCACAGTGCTAGGAGCCCAGAAAGATACTCTAGCTGGGTATGAAAAACATTATCACCAAATCATAGCTCCTGGTTACCCAGAAAATAGCTTGCTGATCACCACAACTGTATCCCAGAATGATATGCTTATGTTTCCTGACTACCAACTCAAACCAAGATACCATAATGTATTTTTAATATTTTACATAATACACTTGTTGGTCACATAAACTCCTTTCCTTCTTAAGAGAACTCTGGTTTTTGTTTCTATCCCCTTCTTTATCTTGTCATTGCCTGAGATGAATCCAACCTTACCCAGCTTCAGGAATTGATTGAATTGGTTTAAGAATAATTTTATTCTTTTTGCTTGGCTCATGGAGATACATAAGACAGGATTCTGAAAAATGACATTTTCACAGGATTTCTGTGAAATATTGTTCATGTCTCAGCGAAGTTCCAGTAAGAGGTGTGCTTTGCACATCTCTGTGTCTGGATGTGAGGCAGACAATTGTTCAGTCCTGCTGCTAACAGCCTGAAGTCAAAGCCAGCCTTCAGACAGCACAATAGAATGGTGGACAACACGAGGGTCCTCATTGAGACCTAATACTGTGACATCTTGGAACTTCTTGTTTCAAAGCATAGCAAACTCTCACTTGCTCCAGCTAGTAGAGTGGTATTTTTGTTTCTTCTAGCCAGATATAACGCAGGAGGAAAAAGTTGTAATGTGGCAAAGACACTGTGTAATAATTCACTGTGCACTGCTTATCAGTTTGTCTGAGTCTGTTGAGGTTGAGACAAAACGGCCACCTGTTACAAGTTCTATGGAGCCATTAATGATTTACAAGTGGACAATAGAGGACAGCGGAATTGAGGACTCCATGGGAGCTGCTTATCCCAAAGCTCAGGCATGCATCACAGGACAGATGAAGTCTTGTCTGTGCACACCCTGCTTGAAACACAGCAGCGGCATCCTGGCAAGCAGTCCACTTTGGGGTTTATACCCCAGGAGCAGTGGCACTCACTGGAACCAAGCATTATGATCATCTTGTTTCTTGATGAACCAGGCCAGAGTCCATGCTGTTGACCACTCCCCCCACCTCAGAATGTTGTCCACCCAGCACATTCTATAGTTATTCCTGACAAATACAAGCAAGAAAAGGGGAGAACTGGGTCTATTCAAAGCTATCTGAAGAACTGTCCGGGAGACATTTTTTACTGAGTTCAAAGTATTCCTTCACATCCCAAATCAATTCAACCCCAAATTCATTGATTTTATACTAGTATTTCCAACTGAAACAAAATTAATATACAGAATAAAGGCTGGGAACTCACTTTAATTTTATTATTCACACCTTGTACTTTTGAAGATTAGAAACAAATAGGCAGAAATGAATCTATGTAAATTATACAAAGTTGTATTTATGAAGCCTTTACTATGTTGTGCAAGATACTATGCTTGATATAGAGTAAGAGATGTCAAGAAAGAAAACATTTCTTTTTACACATGTGGAATTTGACCATCACAGGTTGAAATCACAGTTTAAAACACACAGGTTAAAACACAGTCTGTGGCCTACCAGCCCAGGTCTCCATGTGACAGAAAACAAAAAGACACAAAATCCTGCGGATACCCATGAGAAAGATAAATACAGGGTTTATTGATGAAGCACCAACTCAGGCAGAAAAAAAAAAAGTTTCTGTTTTTGGAAACTGTCTCTCACTAATGATGTGCTGTCTAATGTCTCTGGCAGAAGCACATGGTGCAGGCATAACAGCATGCTTCTTCATAATTTATCATTTGTAAATAATTTAGTTGATTCTTATAATATGTAATTAAAGCCAAGTTTACAATCACATCATCTAAGGGTACCAAGGATTACTACTGGGCTTTCAAAATGCCAGCCAACAAAATCTGAATTAATTATCCACCTTCCTCTACCCAGGCAATTTATGACTTGCACTTTACTTTCTCTATAATTTCCAACTATTCTGTGTTGATTGAAACAAGAAACTCATTGGGAGTAAGAAATTTGTAGGATGTCTTCCTTTTTCAAGGCTGTTTATTTGGAATTGGAATTTCTACTGATAGTGGACTTTTTTTCACGGTATTTTTAAAAAGATTTGTATTAATATAACGAGACCAGATTTGATAGGTAAAGTTCTAAGAAGATAGCCATACCTCCCTCCCTGTCTTCCTTCCTCAATTTCCCCTCCTTTCTTCCTTTCTTGCCCTTATTTTTTCAATAACGTACTTTAAATTTGTATTTTTTTAATTTTATTTTATTTATTTGAAAGGCAGAGTTACAGAGTGAGTGTTGGATGAGAGATAGAAAGATCTTCCATCTGCTGTTTTGCTCCTCAAATGGCTACAGCAGAGAAGGCTGAGCCAGGCCTAGCCTAGGAGTCAGGAGCTCTTCTGAGTATCCTACATGGATTCAGGGTCCAAGGCCCTGGGCCATCTTCTCCTGCTTTCCCAGGTACATTAGCAGGGAGCTGGATTGGAAGTGGGGCAGCTGGGACTTGAACTGGCACCCATATAGGATGCTGGCATTGCAGACAGTAGCTTAATTCATCGCTATGCCACAATGCCAATTTCATTCTCATGTACACTTTCTCATTCTATATTAACTACCACATATCAGAGAATTTTTATACTATTTGTTGAACTCTTTCCTTAGCAAAGAGTTAATCTTATGTGTATAAAGTTAATTAAAAATAGATCTTAGTAAAAAATAAAAATTGGAATAGGAGAGGGAGGAGGAAGAAGGGTGGGAGGGTGGGTACTGTGGGAAAAATCACTATGTTCCTAAAGTTGTGTTTATGAAATGCATGAAGTTTATTTACCTTAAATAAAATGTTTCTGGGATAGAAAGAAAATATTATTTGTGTTTTTGGGGGGCTGGTTTATATCAGCAGGCTTAGTGGTCTCCAGTTTCATCCAGTTATGGCAAAAGACAGGATTTCACTCTTCATGGCTGAGTCATATTCCATCATGTATGCGTATCTCAATTTTTTAATCTAGTCATCAGTTGACAGCAATCTAGGTTGATTCCACAGCTTAGCTGCTGTGAATCAAGCTGCAACAAACATTAGGATACAGATAACTTTTTCAGATGCTGATTTATTTCCTTTAGTTAAATTCCCAGGAGTTGGATGGCTCATACAGTAGACCCGTTTTCAGATTTCTGAGGAATCCTCTATGCTGTCTTCCATAATGGTTGAACTAGTTTACATTCCCACCAACCATGCATTGGGTTATTTTTTTCTCCACACCCTCTCCAGCTTTTGTTAATTTTTGATGATGTGCTAATTCTTTGGATGATAGCCATTGTAACTAGGGTTTGGTGAAATTTCATCAGGGTTTTTATTGCATTTCCATGATGGTTAGTGATCCCTGAGAGTGTATCTTTTATTCGATAAGCTCCCTAATTAGATGGGAAAGCCATTGAATGTGATGTGACGTGCTTGTATAGCCAGGCATGGGACAGAAACAAAAACAAATCCAAGACCAAGGGAGTGGCAATCTCTCTCTTCTCTTTTTTTTTAAAAAGATTTTATTTATTTATTTGAGAGTTAGAGTTACAGACAGTTAGAGGAAGAGACAGAGAGAGAGAGAAAGGTCTTCCTTCCGTTGGTTCACTCCCCAAATGGGCGCAACAGCCGGAGCCATGCTGATCCAGAGCCAGGAGCCAGGAGCTTCTTTTCAGTCTCCCATGAGGGTGCAGGGGCCCAAGCACTTGGGCCATCTTCTACTACTTTCCCAGGCCATAGCAGAGAGCTGGTATGGAAGAAGAGAAGCCAGGACTAGAACGGCACCCATGTGGGATGCTGGCACCAAAGGTGGAAGATTAACCTACTGCACCATGGCGCCAGCCCCAGGCAGTGGAAATCTCTAGCACTGGTTTGGGGGATTCAGCTTTCTTCCTTAGATTGCACAGAAAGCTCACCAACAGTGTGGAAGCTAGCAGATGTTGTCATGTCTGATTCAGAGTACATATCTCATGAACACCAGGATTGCACACTGGCGTTCCACCTCTCCAGGTAGTCTTAGACAATCATTATACTCTTCAAAGCTTCAGTAAGATCGCCTGTGAAATGGAGATAATGGTGATATTTCCATCACTAAGGAGAATATATGAAACACGGGAAGGAGCTCAGAAGCATCACCTATAGGAAGAGCTGGAGTTTGGAACCACAGAACCGGATGACGGTGACGATCCCTTATGTCCAGATCACAGCAAGTCAGTTAACCTATCTAAGCTTTAGATTTGTGTCATTGAAGTGGGGTCAATTATACATATTTCATGGGAAAACTTTGACACTGATTTAGATAACGTATACATGGGCTGGCATTGTGGCGTAGTGGGTAAACCTGCTGTCTGCGTCACCAGTATCCCATATGGGCACGTTTGAGTCCAGAATGCTCCACATCCAATTCAGCTCCCTGCTGATATGCCTTGAAAAACCAGCAGATGATAGCCCAAGTGTTTGGGTATTTGCTGCCCACCTGGGAGATGTGGATGAAGCTCCTGGCTCCCGGCTTCAGCCTGGCCCAGCCCTGGTTGTTGGTGCCATCTGGGGAGTGAACCAGCAGATGAAAGATTCTCTTTCTCTCTCTCTCTCTCTCTCTCTGTCTCTCTCTCTCTTTCTCATTCTGTCTTCAAATACATAAAGTAGATCTTTAAAAAAAACAAACAAATAAATAAATAAGGTATAGAAAATAATCTGCACATCTTTTTTGGAGAAATGAAAACTTGTATTTTGGCTTTTAGCGCTCTGTTTTCATCTGCATTGTGTGTCGTTGTATTTCCTACCTTCCCACCTTTCCTAAACTGACCACTTCAAAGCATTCGGATTTTACCAAATTGAAACTAATGACTCTAGTTATCTCTAAGCAAGCTATGTGCTAGATTTCTATAAAGTAAACAAACAAACAACAGAAAGAAAGAAGGCTATGACCACCATTTTTTTACAAACCTGGCCAGCCTCCAAGAACTTCCCCTTCTTTCAGAAATGGACTTTCTCTGGTGCTAAAATTAACTGAGAGCACAGTTACACTGACTCTAGCAGTCAGCAAATCACTGCTCTGACCTTTCACTTCCCCTTCCCGGAAGGATGGGTGAGTGGCGGGACAGTTTTGCTTTCACTAACTGCTGCATGGACAGGTGCACCTAGTGCGTGTGCAAAAGCTGCTGACTACTGAGGAGGGAAGCATGCGCATGGAGAAGTTCTCCATTGTCTCCTTCACCATGGTTGCTTACAGAACTGGATTATCATTATCCATGACTCCTGTATTTTCATAATCTGCGTATCAATTAAATTCAAAAATTATTTAAAAATACTCAACACTAATAAAATCACCGCTCAAAACAGCTATCAAAATGTTGCCACTAATTACTAAGGATTTTTTTAAAAGATTTCTTTATTTATTTGAATGTCAGAGTTACAGACAGAGAGGGAGAGACAGAGATCTACCAACTGCTGGTTTGCTCCCTAAGTGGCAGCAATGGCCAGCCCAGGGCCAGGCTGAAGCCAGAAGACAGGAGCTACATTTGGGTCTTCTAGGTGGGTAGCAAGGACGCAAACACTTGGGCCATCTTCAGCTATTTTCCCAAGCCATTAGCTGGAAACTGAATCAGAAATTGATCACCTGGGATGCGAACTTGTGCCCTTATTGGATGCAAGTGTTACAGGTGGCAGCTTTACCCACTACTCCACAACACTAACACCAAGGAAAATTTTTTAAAATAAGCATTAAGGGTACCAAAAGAAGAGGCAACCTTGTAGAGAATTCTGGACAATATGGTATGTGTCGAGTGACTTAAAAAGCCTTATGTTCTCAACATGAAGGTCTTAGCTAAATGAAATGTGTGGTAATAATCATAATATATATGTTTGCTTTGTAAGGAAAATTGATGACAAAGTAGAAAATTCAATTTCTAGATACGTGAATGTTTCAGAAAACCTATGGTCTGTACACCATCTGAGTTAGAATGGTCTGAAGTATATTTCAGGAACCCAAACATTGATTCATCCCAGAATTTTAAATCAGAATCTTTGGATATGGGGCAAGGTAAGTTGCGTTTGCTTTTCATTTGCTTCTTCACTGTGTTCTTTCCACAGGTAATTTGTTGATGATTTTCACTCACTATAAATTATACTACTCAGTGCAAATCTATGATCATCAACATTGAATGAGAGTTAAAGTACAGTCACAGTACTTGTCTAAAACTAATAGTATTTTAAAGAATGTAAAAGTCAGCTACTGCTTGTCATTTGAAATTTATCAAGTCTTCAAAAAAACTTGAAATATCAAGAGTAAAATGAAATATAGTGAAATTTGGCCAATACCTAGAAATAGAAGTAGGACTTCCCTTGAAATTTATTACCTAATAAATAAGTAAGCATCATCTAAAATATAATAATATAAGTATTTTCAAAAAATGGTTTATCTTAGAGCTTGAATAAATTTATGAGTCTTAAAATATCATACAGTTCAGTCATTTTTAGGCTTGGCTCATCTGCTATGAAATTATGAATATTTCATCAGAATTTCTCCAATTCATGATAAAAAGATACTTTCATGGGCTTTCTGAGGGAATACACAATTCCTGAAACTTTCAGGGACATCATTATAGGAGTATACTCAACTTAAATGATCGCTGATCACTAATGCACTCCCTTGCTTAAAGAACTTGTTAGTGCTCCATAGCATGCTTTAAAAGAACCAATGCACTGTGAAAATTTAAAGAAACCATGCAAAGGAACATGAGCACCATGTGATCGGACCCAGAGCATGTGTTAAGGGTCCCAGGAACACTCAGATCTTGTGCCTTTCTGTTTTTCAAAGATAGAATATTTCTATTAATGGCAAGGTACATGAAGCCATCTTTGTTTATATGCATCATTTATAAAAGACTTTTTAGGCTGGCACCACGGCTCACTTGGCAAATCCTCCTCTTACGGCGCCAGTACCCTGGGTTCTAGTCCCGGTCAGGGCACCGGATTTTGTCCCGGTTGCTCCTCTTCCAATCCAGCTCTCTGCTATCTACCAGGAAAGCAGTGGAGGATGGTCCAAGTGCTTGGGTCCTGCACCCACGGGAGATCAGGAGGAAGCACCTGGCTCCTGGCTTCAGATTGGCGCAGTGTGCCGGCTGTAGTGGCTAGTTGGGAGGTGAACCAACAGAAGGAAGACCTCTCTCTCTCTCTCTGTCTAACTCTGCCTGTCCAAAAAAAAAAAAAAAAAAAAAAAAAGACTTCTTTTGGATGTTACAACATGAATTATTTGGATTATTTCTTTGACAGTTTTGACTATTTCTGGTTCCCATTTTGATTTATAATTACTTGAAGATTTGCTTTAACTTAGGAAAATAAGCAGACAGTTTTTTGACTAAAATAGTCATATACAAATATAAGTAAATATATAGACAGAGAGAGAGAAAGACTTCTTCCTTTATAATGATGCAATTTAAACAGTGTAATTCAGAAATATTTTGAAGCTATCTTTATACCTATCCTTTAGAATAGTCAATCAAATAATATTGCTTTCAATGCTTTTTTTATTAAATCAAAGTTTGAGTATAATGGATAAATTGTATTTATCAAAAATTTTATTCCTAAAATATTCAGGGATATGCATATTAATAAATTCAGGACACAATTTAAGTTTGATTCAATTTTTTAAAATTTTGTTTATTTATTTGAGAGAGAGAGACAAATATTCCATTGGCTGATTTACTCTTCAAATTACTTTAGGGGGCCAGCACTGTGGTGTAGCAAGTGAGGCTGCTGCCTACAGTGTAGGCATCCCATATACACGCCAGTTCTAGTCCCAGCTGCTCTACTTCTGATCTGGCTCTCTGTTATGGCCTGAGAAAGCAGTGAAAAATGGCCGAAGTCCTTGGACCCCTGCTGGAGGAAGCTCCTGGCTCCTTGCTCAGTATCAGCTCAGCTCTGTCTGTTGCAGCCAGGTGGAGAGTAAACCACCAGATGGAAAAGCTCTCTCTCTGCCTCTCCTTCTCTCTGTGTAACTCTGAATTTAAAATAAATAAATAAATAAATCTTTTTAAAAAAAAACTACTTTATGAGGCAGAGCTGAATCCAAGCTGAAGCTGGAAGCCTGGAACACAATCCAGATCTCTTAAACAGGTGGCAAGAACAAAATCTCTTGGGCCATCATTGTTGTCTCCCAGTGCCTGTGTTAACAGGATAGAGTCAGGAACCACAGCCAAAATTGAACCCAGTTATTGTGAGGTTGGATGCAGGCCTCTTAACTGCTGGGCTAAATGCCCACTCCCTAGCACCACTTTTATGAAGATGAAATGGTTTATTGAGTAACACAGAACACATGTATAACAAAGAAAGACATTCACATTAGGATAAAGTCTCTTTTTGTATGAGTAGAAGAATTATGTTTTATAAACTAATTAGATTGAGGTAACTGGCAAGTCATTTGTAAAATAAAGCTAAACTTCTACTCTATTATGTAATCAAATAGAATTACAATCTAGTCTGCAGTATAAATGTAAAAAATAAAACCTTAACAGTTTAAGAAAATCATGTGAATTTTTGTAGAATTTTAAAATAAAAAGTAGAAACAAAACCTAAAATACATAAAAATTACTAGATTTTATTTTACAAATATTTATTTAGTTTAATTAATTAATTTGAGAGGCCAGTGTGGCAGGTAGATGGACAGATACAGAAAGCTCCTGTGTACTGGTGCAGGTTTCAAATGCTCCCCAAAGCTGGGGCTGAGCTGACGAAGAAGGAAGGACCTGGAAAATCAGTCCAGATTCCCCCTAAGGCTGGCAGGGACCTGGCACATGAACAATCACCCCGCCTCCAGGGTTCTGCTCCATGTAAGGTTTTACTTAGCAGAGAGCTGAAGGCAGAAACAGGGGCGGGTATTGAACTCAGCCACTCTGATGCAGGACTACAGAATCTCAGTGGATATCTTAGCCACTAGTCCCCACACACGGCCCATTTGAAACAAATCTAAGGTTAGCTCATTGAAAAGGAATGTGATTATTTAAGTTAAATAGTTGACAACAAACTGAGAATATATTTCACAGCCTATATCAGATATCAAGAACTGAATTTCTCAGTTTATAAAAATGGTATGCTGCATCATGAAGTGATGAATTATTAAGTGGAAAAAAGCTTGTTACTAAGCAGGAAATTTAAAGGCAAAACATGTAAATAAATCCTGGCTAAAATAAATCCTAGTTAAAAATAATAATTACATCTAATAATAAAAATAATCATAATAATGAAAACCGGAAGACTATTATTGAATATATGAAGCTTTCTGAGGTCTTTGTGGTTGCATTTATAGCATTGTTGAAATTTATATAATATTATTATAGTGATTCTATTGCCAATAAATTATTCCTCAATAGTCACACATGTATATTTCCAAGACATATGCAAAAGAAGTTTTCATTTGTTTTATAGGAGTTAAGAATAAAACAACTGGATAATTCACCAATTGAAAACAGATTAGATAATGTATTGTGCATCCTCATGAGTAATAACGAGATTATGCTGTGAGAATCACGTAATCATGATTCAAAACAGATAAGCACTGTGCAAGACAAAAAATTATGTGTCTGTTTAACCTGCATTAATTTCAAAATGAAATATTGTCTGTTCAAATCTGATAGTGTATGAAACAAATAAATCATGATCAGCTAATATTTACTCAGCAATGGGATAGGTAAGTAATAAATAATCTATGAATGTAATTTGCCAGACTCAAAGGAAAGAAAAAACATATATCTCAGTAAATTCAGAGAAATCACTTGATAGTGTTAAATATTTATGATTCTTAAAAATTCTCAGCAAACTAGGAATAAAAAAGAACTTCCTTAACTAAAAAAAAGTGTGTATCAAGTCTATAGCAAGCATCATATTTAATGAGCAGAATGAGGATGTGTCTTTTCACTGCATTATTCAACAGAGAGTAGAATTTGTCACCAATACTATAAGAAAAGAAGGAAAAACAAACAGTGTACTGATTTTAGGAGAAGAGAGAAACAAACACTCTTTGCAAACGATGGCCTCATCTACATAACACAGCAAACATAACCAGCATACACATTGCAATAAGTAATAAGAGAGTTGAATTAATTCACTGCGTAAATGAATAAATTATAGAATAGTGCAATTTACCTCTTATTAAATAATAGAAATTAAATATTCAAGTATAGCACAATAAAATAGCTAATCATTTTAAAAGTATACACAAAGACATAAAAGATCTAAAGGATTCTAAAAGACTAAAGGAGTCTAACAATCTAAATAAATTAATGAGATGACGTATTATAAAATACCATTTCCTCCAAACTGATTTATAAAATCAGTATTAACTTAAATTGCACCTTAATATTTTGAGGAACTCAAGAATCTTAGTCTGAAGTTTAAATGGTAATATGACAATCCAAAGACAGCTGAAAATCATGGAGGAGTCCTAATAGAGCAGTAATGACTCTCATTAGAGAGTTTGTTGGGGTAGGGTTTGTTTTCGTTCTAACCCCTCATTATCCAGAACGACATCTGCCACATCTAAGACACCCAATAAATATTTGCTGAATTAGGGAAAACTGTAAAGAGCATGCTAAGTAGACAAATGTGCCAGAGACTGGACCAGGTATTCAGGGATACAGCAGTGAAGCTGAATGGTCCCTGTCCCCACTGAATTACAGACCAGAAAAATACAGAAGCTTGACAAAAGCAAAGGACAGCCAGCACAATGGATAACAAAGGGAAGTGCAGGGTGAAAGGAGGAATCCACGTGCTCCCAGCCCTGGGACTGGACATGTAACTGGTGGTTGGAGAATTGCAAATAGACTTTTGCTTTTCCACAGCTGAGCCCAGGAGGTCCTGGATGGGTATCTTGTGTTACACACAGAGGGCAGATATGAGCAAGGAAGGGCGAAGCTCCAGCAAACCGCATACCAGACTGTTTCCACGGCATGTAATGTAATCTAAAGGAATATTCATAGATATCTTAGATTTCTTGGTTCCAAGATATAGGATGCAAATAAATCATGATAAAGAGTAATGAATATACAGTGTTTCACCATATCTGAAAAGATGTTTGGCATAGTAGATGTGTGACTTTCATCAAACTTTGCTACCATACATGTACAATAACCAATAAACGAGCTTTAAATACTGCTACAGAACATTTACATGACATCATTCATATTCATAGCTCAAAACTGTTGATCCAAACACAAAAACTAAGTATTTCAGCATTCTGGACACAGTACACTTTTATATTGCAGGGAAAAAAAGCTCAATACATCTGCATATCTACACCACATTTTAATCATTTCAACAGTGTATTCACATTATCTCTACCCCAAGATTCAAGAAACCAGGAATGACACTCTATGTAGTCCCACTCACCCCAACCCCACCAAGGACAGATGGTGAAGATACGGATTGGACTATGCAACAAGACATCACGAACTTTCCCATGGCTCTCTACTGAGGAGGACTCCATATATTTTCTCCTAAAATATTTTTAATAGATTTTTCTCTACTCTTCTCACCAGCAAAATTAATGGCACAATTCTAGTTTTCCCTAGAAATAGAGAAGCCCTTACATTTGGAGCATTTGCAGTGGAAGCCAAGGGCTCATATGAGAGAGGCAATGAATAGTCAGCCCAGGCTGTTTTTACCATGCTATATTTAGAAGATATTGGAATTCTCTTGCAGTCTTTTTATCACTATAGCTGGAATTTATGGCAGCTAGAGCATTATCTAAATGAACAGGCTAAAAAATAAAGTGAAAGTCTCTTACATGACTAACTAGAAAATATCATAAAACAAATAAATTAATTCAATTGTCTGCTCCGAGTGACATTTTCAGAGCATTGCTTTTGGTTAATGTCTTTCTGAAAGAAGAATTGCTAGGCTCTGTAGAAAGGAGTGAATTTGAAAACTGTGCCTTGATAATTGTCACTGATATGTTTCCAATTTACAAAATGTTCTGCCTAGAAATGAAGTGTGCCCTTTGCTCTTCTGTAGAGAGCAGAAAATGTTTTATTTGGGATATATTTTCTGATATGGTGAAAGTTCATCTGTCCCCATTTCTAAACATAGAGGAAGGCAAAAGCAGGTGGGAAACAGAGTAAACATGCGTGGGGAACTTCAGCCATGTTCAAACCTTCTCATCTCCAAGAGTGACCTCACATTCTGTGTCAGTAGATGAATTAGCAGTGGTTTTCTCGAGCTACAGAACAAGTAGAGCACACTGTCAGATCAGATACACATTTCAGGTTTGTGAACTCTCAATTGAGTGGCAGATGTTATCAGAAAACCTTCTTACTGTGCTCTCATGAGGATATTTAAAGCAGGGGATGATAAAAGGTAATGGGAAAAGAAGCATTGGGCCCATTGGCTGTGGTACAGTGAGGCGTCACCCACCTCCACCATACCATGTCTGCCATCAAGGCACTGATTGAAGGATAAGAAAGTGCAGGCTCATGGAGTACGCTGAATGGCTCTGCAGAGCCTACAAGGACAACAAGCCTGTATATCTTGAGATCCAGATAAGACAAGGGTGGAGAAACCAGAGGTAACATTCTCCCAGATTTGAAGTAGCATATCCTGGGCACAGGCAACCTTGAAATCACTAAAACTCAGGAGTACTCTAGTACTTTTCTTCTCTCTAAAATCTTCCCAGAGAGTTGGGAGAACGGAAATAAAAAGAAAAGTGGTCAAAAGCTAACTCTATTTCTGCAGTATTTGTTGTTCAGCTATCATAGGGCCGTTTCTGTTCTGGGCTTTGTAAATGCAACAGTGAAAAAGCTGATGAATCCTGGAACTTTGAGTGGCACACAGCAAAGGAAATAGCAGGGACAAATGAACAAACAAACAAAAAAATAATTCCAGGTAATGACCACCGCCACAATAATTAAAATAAAAAGTATGAGGTGAGTGTTCGCTTAGTGTTTAAGATCCCAGAATCCCATAACAGAGTGCTATGGTTTGAGTCCCAGCTTGGCTCCTCATTCCAGCATCCTATTAATGGGCATCTTGAGAGACAGCAGCAATGACTCAAGTAGTTGAATCCCTACTACCTTGTGGGAGAGCTGCAAAGAGTTCCTGGCTCCCAGCTTTGGGCTCGCCCAGGTCCAGTCATTGTGGACATTTGACAGTTGAACCAGAGAATGGGAAATCTCTGTAGTGTGGGCTCTCTCTCTCTCTCTCTCTCTCTAACAAATGAAAACAAAGAAAGATTAAAAAGAGAGAACACCCGGCGCTGCGGCTCACTAGGCTAATCCTCCACCTTGGGCGCCGGCACACTGGTTCCAGCTCTGGTCGGGGCGCCGGATTCTGTCCTGGTTGCCCCTCTTCTAGGCCAGCTCTCTGCTGTGGCCTGGGAGTGCAGTGGAGGATGGCCCAAGTACTTGGGCCCTGCACCCCATGGGAGACCAGGATAAGTACCTGGCTCCTGCCATCAGATCAGGGCGGTGCGCCGGCCGCAGCGCGCCGACCGCAGCAGCCATTGGAGGGTGAACCAACGGCAAAGGAAGACCTTTCTCTCTGTCTCTCTCTCTCACTGTCCACTATGCCTGTCAAAAAATAAAAAAAAAAGAGAGAGAGAGAGAGAGAACACACCCTGTGATGATGTGGTCAAGGCTGTGGGGGGTGTGGAGGAGAGGAAGATTCTATGTGGTGACAGTGCTGCACTATAACCCCAGTGGTGATACGGAACAGCTACCCTCAGATGGGAGGTGACAATGCTCTGGGGCAAGAGACAGGGAGAGCAAAGGCAGAAGTGAGGTTGAAAATGCCATGGCGGCAAATGGGTGGCAAAGTAGGGAAGGACTGTAGAATGGGCTGGTGGTTGTCTCCATTTGCTGGATAACAGACAGTTGGGCAAGCTAAGGTGAATGTGCTTTGCTCTCTAAGAACAACAAGAACTGTGAAGGGTTTCAAGAGAGAGGCACGGAATGATCTGATTAAGATATTGAGACTTTCTCAGATTGCTGTGTGTAAAATGGATTCTATTATGGTTTGCTGCAGCAAACCAGTTTGAATGTGAAACAGCACACACACATCATACACAGCTCTGCATGTCAAAAGTCTTGTTAGGCTGAAGGCAAGGAGTTGGCAGCACTGAATTCCTTCTGCATACTCCAGGGAGAATCCATCCCTGGATGCTGTCTTCATTCTTTGGCCAATGGCCCTTTGTCTCACATCCTTTCTTCTTTATTCTGCTTCTGTTGCCCCTCCTTCTAACTAATCCCCTCTCCTACTCTCACAAAAACTTTTGGGTGTACCTTGGACCCACCAGGATAGTGCTGTCTGCCATTCTCATCTCCAGATCCTTAACATATGCTGCAAAGTGTGCGTAAAATAGAAAGTAGGGTTCACAGGTGTCATATGGGTTCTTGGAGTTAGAAAAGTCTGTCTAGAGAGGCCTGCTACTCTGCTGACAACAGGACGCTAAAGGCAAGGCTCATAGTAAGGATGTTCACAGCGTGACTAGAGGGTCCCAGCAAAGATAATGTGAATTAGAGAGTTTTCAAGTGAAATTCTCAGAGCTGATGGGAGATGCTGGAGGGTAAAGGAAAACAGGAAACAAAAGTTAATTCATATCAGGGGTTTTAAAAATGTGTCCCAGCCTCTAAGAGCCTCAACACATAGTCAGTTTCCATGGAAACACTGTGAGGTTATGTGTCCTTCTAGTCTCATTTGCTCCTGAGTACAGTCGCTTCCCCGTGGGCTGTGTGAACTGAGGGGCATCATCACCTGGGCAGCTAATGGTTTGCACCTTAAATGTTCTCAGCTTTGACTTATCATATGATAAGTAGGCAAGGATGTGAATCAAAGTATACTCTTTTAAATCCCTAACATGTTTCAAGACTGTAAAGAGATCTTCAGACCAAGAAGTTTAAAAATTACTTGGCTTATTCAAGTATTCTAAGTGGTTGGGAGTAGCATTTATGAGAGAAGACTAGGTGGGAAAGAAGCTTATGGGAAAGTCAAGAGTTCTGCTAAATATCATAAAGCAAAAGTGTTATTATTTTTTTCTTTTTTTATCAATATTTCATGCTTTTATTGCTGAATGATGTTCCAGTGAAGGAATTTATTACAGTTTGCTTAGCCATTCACCTGTCCATAAATATTTAGATTAATTCAATTATTTAGCTGTTATTAACAAAGCTGCTATGAATACATATATGCAAGTTTTGAATAGATACATGCTTTTTATTTTTCTTGGGAAAATACCTAGAGGTAGTATGGTTTGGTCAGATATTTGATTTAGAAATATTTTCTCCAAGTCTGTGTGTTGTCTTTTCATTATATTAATAAAACCTCTTGAAGAACAGAAATTATTAAAATTGGTGAAGTCTTCTATATCAATTTATTGTTTATTCTTTTGTTGTTATACCTAAATTTTTACCTAAGTCACCATCAAAAAGATTTATCTATTGCATTTGACTTAATTAAGTCCATAAGCTACAGTGAATTCATTTATTCCATAAAGCATAATGTAAGCTTAGCTTGTAGTTCATTTTTTCACATTTAGATATTCTTTTTTTTTCTTTTATTTAATGAATATAAATTTCCAAAGTACGACTCATGGGTTACAATGGCTTCCCCCCCATACCGTCCCTCCCACCCACAACCCTCCCCTTTCCCACTCCCTCTCCCCTTCCATTCACATCAAGATTCATTTTCGATTATCTTAATATACAGAAGATCAGCTTAGTATACCTTAAGTAAGGATTTCAACAGTTTGCTCCCACACAGAAACATAAAGTGAAAAATAATAGATGATTTTTTTAAATGATGATGAAATCAGATCAGACCTATTGTCATGTTTAATCCCAGTGAGAGTCAAGTTGGGAATTGATAATTTCTTTTTTTTTTTTTTTTTTACAGAAGATCAGTTTAGTGTACATTAAGTAAAGATTTCAATCGTTTGCACCCCCATAGAAACACAAAGTGAAATATACTGTTTGAGTACTCGTTATAGTATTAAGCCTCAGTGTATAGCACATTAAGGACAGAGATCCTACATGAGGAGTAAGTGCACAGTGACTCCTGTTGTTGACTTTACCAATTGACACTCCTGTTTATGGCATCAGTAATCTCCCTATGCACCAGTCATGAGTTTCCAAGGCTATGGAAGCCCCTTGAGTTCTCCGACTCTTATCTTGTTTAGACACGGTCATAGTCAAAGTGGAGGTTCTCTCCTCCCTTATTATCCCTCATAGTATTTTTTTTTTGTCTGTTCTACTTAATATGACTGGTTTAATTCTGTAATTATCACACAGTTATTCTTAAGTGTTGAAAATTAACTGAAGTGTGATCCCTGTTAAACATAAGAGTGGGAATAAGAGAGGGAAGAGATGTATAATTTGGGGCATGCTCGGGCTGACTTGCCCCAATTGGTAGAGTTGGAAACATACCAGGGGATTCCAATTCAATCCCATCAAGGTGGCATGTGCCAATGCCATCTCACTATTCCAAGTGATCAATTTCAGTTCACAATTGATCATAATGAAAGGACTAAGAGTCAAAGGGAGCACATAAACAAGTCTAGTATCTGCTAACACTAACCGATAGAATAAATAAAGGGGAGAGTGATCCAACATGGGAAGTGAGATACTCAGCAGACTCATAGAATGGTGGATGTCCTAAATAGCACTCTGGCCTCAGAATTAGCCCTAAAGGCACTCGGATCTGGCTGAAAAGCCCATGAGAGTATTTCAGGCATGGAAAGCCAAGATACTCTGGCAAAAAGATCTCTGTGAGTGAGATCCCAGTGGAAAGAACAGGTCTTCAAAGAGGGAGGTGCCTTTCTCTTTTTTTTTTTTTTTTGTCTTTAGACAGGCAGAGTTAGACAGCGAGAGAGGGAGAGACAGAGAGAAAGGTCTTCCTTTTCCATTGGTTCACCCTCCAAGTGGCCGCTAAGGTCGGCACCCTGTGCCGATCCGAAGCCAGGAGCCAGGTGCTTCCTCCTGGTCTCCCATGCCGGTGCAGGGCCCAAACACTTGGGCCATCCTCCACTGCACTCCCGGGCCACAACAGAGAGCTGGCCTGGAAGAGGAGCAACCAGGACAGATCCGGCACCCCGACCGGGACTAGAACCCAGGATGCCAACGTCGCAGGCGGAGGATTAGCCAAGTGAGCTGTGGCGCTGGCCACAAAAGTGTTATTTAATCAGCACTGGCTGCAAAAGTGTTATTTAACGTCATGTTTCAGATAGATTTATCCACGTTGCTTATTTAATGTTACAATTTGTCTTCTTTGTTACTGGGGTCAGTAAAAGCTCATCTTCACCTCTTGAACAGACTTAAGCAACTTTAACTGCAGCAAATACATAGTGGGAATCCAGCTAAAATAAACTCAACATGGATGAGTGTCAGTCATATATGCTAGCTTCTCAAGAGAAAACTCTACTAAGTCAAAAATGCCATCATAGTCCCTGTCCCTATGCCACTTAGAGTCCTGGAAGTGAATGCAGAAGCATCTAGGACAGCAGGAAGAGAGATACAGCCCCAGAGACGGGAGTACTGTAGGGACAGTGCTTTCCAGGTCATTGGCTAAAGGAAGTGCCTGAGATTGATACCTCATTTATTTATTTAATGCTAAGCAAGTGAGCAACATTTAATGAAGACAGTATACCTGACGGATGAGGCAGATAGCTCCTCAAAGCAATCAGGGTCCACTCTGTATGCAGACTGGAGTTTTTATGGATATGGATATGGATATGGATATGGACCCTCCATTTCTCCCTCCCCTTCCCTTTTCTGGGATATCTTGGAAATTGTAGGCTTCCTGCAGGTGGAATTCCTGAAGTTCCTCCCAGAACTTTAAAGTAGGCCAATTAGTCCTTTCTTGCAGGGTGGGGCAGTTTCTCCTAAGCTGGCCCCAGGGAGAGGGCTGGAACCTACATAAAATGTTATGAACAAGGATGAGACTCTGGATATGCAAATGCTGGTCTCCTTCCAAAGCTTGCTTCTACATTTCTTCCCTCATTCAATCACACAAAAATTCACATTTTTCTTTGGCTAATATCACACAGGTAGGTGATACCTAGTTACCTAACTACTTTAATAATCTCCCCTCAAGTGAAATAACCCATGATTTTATGAGGGCAGAATGGGCGAAGTTCTGTTTTCTTTTTAATAAAAAATGTATTTATTTATTGGGAAGTCAAGAGTTACAAAGAAAGAGAGAGAGAGAGAGATCTTCCGCCTACTAGTTAACTCCCCAAATGGCCAAAATGGTCAGGGCTGGGCCAAAGCCAGAAGCCAGGAGCTTCATCTGGGTCTCCTATGTGAGTGCCACTGTTACACTCTAGTATATTTTAAAATTAATATTTCAGGTTCTTGCTTAGAAAAGCATTCTTAGCTTAGACATAAACTAGACAGGAAACGTAGTAAAGCTCAGAATGTATTTGGGGAAGTAAGAGAAATACACAGGAATGTAAAGTCTTTATTAAGGGAGAGGGTGATCAGAGAGAGAAACTGGGAGTCCCATACCAGGCAGAGGGCAGACGAAGGGTGGCCATGTTTGGGAGTCTGCAGGCCGGAGCCATGTGGAGAAGCCGTGTGGGCAGGAGCAGCGGATGGTGCACAGTAGGTGCACAGAAGAGCAGGGGTCCCAGCAAGATCCATGCCTCTTATTCACTTCCAAAAGAGGAGTGATTACATAGCCTGACTGACAGAGGGGTGTATACAAGTGAGATGAGGTAGGGGTGGGAAAGGTGTGGTCTCCAGTTCATGAATCTAATCAATCTATTTTATCTCTTTGATTGAATCCCCATATCACCACTGGCCCAAGCATGTGGCCCATCTTCCACTGCCTTCTCAGGTACATTATTAGAGAGTGGTATTGGAAGTGGGCAGCCAGGACTCAAAACTTTGTACATATATGGGGGATGCTTGTGTGGTCGGCAGTGGCTTCACCCACTGTGCCACTGCATCAGCCTCAGGACTGTCTTCTGTATTTTCTTTGTGCAGGCAAATGGATATAGAGTTGATTACAGGAATTCCTCTCTTGCTGTCTTATAGTGTTTGAGGGGTGGGCTCAGAAAAAACTATCTTCTGTGGCTCAGAGCGTTGGCCACGTCAGACATCAGCAGAGGCTGGAAGCCCTGCCTCATAACCATCTGGAGCTGTACAGCTTGTATTCTGCTAGAGACAAAATGAGGGCAATCAAGACACAAGATATAAAGAAGTAAGGGTTTGAGGGCTATAGGGCTGGGGGGAGGCAGCAACTGGGATTTCCACAACCCAGTGTTGCCCTAGAAATTCCAACCCCGCAGTGTGTCATCCAGGAGTTGTCTGGCCTCATCTAAGAAGCAGTAGATACGGTTTTGAGCCTGTCTGGTTTAAACCTCCCCACCACCTCACGTAACATTCTTAGATCACGGCATAGATAATACCCTGGGGCAGCAGTTAGCACATCTAACTACCTAGAGTGAGGCCCCTTCCAAGAATTCAGAACTCTCCTCGTGCTGGGGACACAGGCAGTGCAGTGACTCGGTGAACAGAACGGCAACATCTGCATGGAGAAGACTGAACCGTGGTCCAGAGTTTGGACTTTACTTCCTAGTGGTAGAAAGCTGGAGAATGCTTGGTGCACTGTGACGGATTGTTGTCAAGTCAGTGATGAATACAGTATTTTCTATCTGTGGATGAGGCAACTTTAGGAGGCTGTTAGGGGCTAGGAGTCGTTCTTATTTCTGTTTGAGTAAACAACACCAAAGAGTTGGTACAGAGAATCTGTTCGACATGCTCACTGTAAGGTCTGTCTCAACAGAGGGAATATTTCTATAACATGTCTAAATTCGCTTCTGAATTCAAATGTCTTCTAGCTTAGAAATGACTGTTTTTCACCATAGACCAGCAAATAAAAAGTAATTCTAACCTTGCTCCCTATTTAGAGGTTTGTATTTAGCCTTAACTATCTCCTTTCCATGAACATAACAAATTATATGACAGATATAATAGGTATGAATAAATGTAGAAAATTGTAGTAAAATGCTTTTTATCAAGTCTCTGGGTTTTATTTGACTTTAACAAGCCGATTTTGTTGGGGGTCAGCACGATGGCGCAGTGGGTTAAAGCCCTGGCCTGAAGCACCGGCATCCCATATGGGCTCTGGTTTGAGTCCTGGCTGCTTTTCTTCTGATCCAGCTCTCTCTATGACCTGGGAAAGCAGTAGAAAATGGCCCAAATCCTTGGGCCCTTGCACCCACATGGGAGACCAGGAAGAAGCTCCTGGCTCCTGGCTTCAGATTGGCACAGCTCTGGCCATTGCAGCCAATTGGAGAGTGAACTAATGGATGGAAGACCTCTCTCTCTGTCTCTACCTTTCTCTGTAACTATCTTTCAGATAAATAAAATAAATCAAAAAAAAAAAAGAAAGAAAGGAACCAATTCCGCATTAAAGTGGTGTCCCTGTGGGAGAGTGGCTATGGTAGAAGCTGTCCTCATGTGTGTACCATGGAGTTGCCATGTTCCAGAAGAGGAGAGTAGCAACACTCTGTCTTAACCCTGCATGTGTAAGTTCTGTATTTATAAAATAAATCAATTTCTTTTAAGCTGCTGACATTTTACTAATGTCAGCTATTCTCCCCATCTTTTTTTGTAGAAGAGTGAGACATGGTTCATCTATAACTCTGGATAATACTTCTCGTCCAGTGCTTGCTGTGGTTCGTAGGTATCTGGAGCTCTGAGCTTAGTTTGGAAGTCTCCTAAACAATTGCATCCTTTTACCTACTGCTTTCCTAAGCTAAGCAATGCAAATCTGTCCCCAGTGTGATTGTAGTAGAGATCACCTTTGGTTAAAATATCATTTCAATGTAGGGCAATGCAAAGACAAAGAAGTTCTGACTTCAAATTTCTTTGGATAACATATTTGTCTTCTTTTCAATAATACAATGAAATTGCAGAGGAACAGGACTTTATACATAAATAAAGAGTATTTTTGTTTGTTTGCTTCATGACTCTGGAGGTATATGGTCCAGACAGATGCTGCGGGCTTTTGTGAGGACTCCTGGACTGCATCACAGGACAGCTGAAGCAGGTGGTCTGCCTCCACTGCCATCTTTCCTTGTGAAGACAACAGGGCCAAACCACAGCGCAAAGCTCTGATGGACAGCTGTCACTGACTGAACTTGGAGGCAGATTAATGAATCCATACATCCACTCATTAAGCAAGTACTTATCAAGACACCACCACCTGCAGGAAACTATGCAATGGACAGGGAACAGGGCGATCAGCAAGACAGCCCCTCTTACGGAGTGAAGGAGACCTCATTCCCCAGTCCTGCAGTGAATTATTTAATGTCGTATGTGACAGCACTGCTATGGGGAAGCAAAGGATGCCATCGGAGAGTGGAGCAGTGGGGTCTGGCGCTACAGCCTCTTCCTCCCGAGAGCACCAGCATGAACTTCACACAGCTTTTAAACTCTGTAAAAGTCCCCGCAGATTATCAGGTTTGGCAGGTGACCCCCAGGCAAAGATATTTTCAGAACCATTTATCTCTGAATTTTGATATTCTGCTTCCTTATTGCTTCTCTGAAGGATATTTTAAAATATTTATCCATACAGTAAACTAGGGTGTGAGTTTATCCAGATAACAAGCCTTCCACAGAAGCAAACATCGAAGCCTGTTTTCAAGGGGGTAAAAAGAGCCAGTGTCCTCTGGGAAAAAGATTGTGAGAGCCAGAGCAAGTCACTGCAGCTCCCTGGTGTTACACCCCAAAGCCCGATGGGCTGGGCCTTGTACCCGGATCCAGGATTGTGGATGTCCTTCACAGAGACTCGGTAGCATTTGAAGGGTTACAAGTCTGTGAACGATGCAACTTGATTTGTGTTTTGGAAAGAGCATCTGGGTATAAGTGGAGAATACATCAGAAAGGAGCAGAAGTGCCCAGGTTAACTCAGGCAGGAAAACCTTGTGACGAGCAGGCAAGAGTTGACAACAGCTTGGACTGGAAGAGTAATGGTGACCAAAGGGGAAAATGCTTTGGAATCTGAGAGTTTTGAGGGGTCCAATATGTATTTCAGACTCCTTGTAGAGCTAAGATGAGGATGTTGACTCACAGCCAGCATTAAGAACCAGATTTGGGAAGTGGGCAGATCACTCTGCATTTGCAAACTTTCACTCAAAGGACAGTGGAATATTTGAATACAGTTTCTATTAAGTAGTTCAACACAAATAAACTGATACATTTCATTTTCATTTGTTAATTGTATGTGATATTCTTGAGCTTAGAAGAAATGCATTTTTATTAGAGACACCTGTATGTTTTGCAGAAGAAAAGTAGTTTCCTTAAACATTTTTAAAAGTTATTTTTTCTAAGGAAGTAATCTTACTCTATAATTTTAATATTAGTGATTGATTTCAGCAGAGTTATGTTTATCTTTCCAAAGTGAAATTAAAACCAAACCTCTAAAAGCAGAAGAAAACAATAAACATGTTACAAAAGCTATTTTTACTAATAAGAAAATGAACTGATGTATTTAGATCTCATATTGGTGTACCTTACATACATAAGGGCACTTAAAATATTTGTGGAAATGTGGAATTAAAAGATAAGTTTATTTTGGTATAAAAATCTTTGAAATCCATGAATGGCTTCTTCATTAAATGCATTTATATGAACGTTAAACATTTTGCTCATTTATTTAATAAGCAGAGAGATGGAGAGACAGACACACAGACAGAGAGCTCTTCTATCTGCTTCACTGCTTAACGTAGGGCCAGGCAAAGCTTGGAGCTGAGAACTCAGCTGGGAGAAGGGGACCCAATTACCTGAGCCTCCACCAAGGCCTACAGGGTCTGCATTAGTAGAAAGCTGGAGTCAGGAGTTGGACCTGAAGCTAGGTATGGAGCCCAGGCTCTCCAACATGGTGCGTGGTATCCTAACTGTTGTCTTAATTGCAAGACCAAGTCATCAAGTACACAGAAAGAAAACCCTACCAGCACACAGTAAACTAAGGGAAACAGACTTAAACTATCACTTTTTTTAAAATGACATTTTGACATCAGAGTGGAGCGTGCATTTCATGAAGAGGCCGTATTTCTAGCTTGACCTAACTTTCTATCCTCAGTGCTTTGTAATAACAGAAAAGACTTTGCCATGTTGGAGAAAAAAAAAATGAAACCAGCAAACTAGAATATCTCACTGACAGAAGGCAAAAGAACTAGAAAGGAGAAGAAATACAAGTCGAGAGGCTTCAGTCCAAAGAGTTCCCAGGAAAACTCAATAGCAAAGGCCAGAGACTGAAATCAGCAACCCATCAGTAAAATGGGACATTTGGGGAAGCTACCTGCATAAGCTAAGAAATGCATAAGCTAAGAAAAATGTGAGCAGCCACAAACAGAGCTGTTTTCTCCCAGGACGAGACTTTCGAACCCAAGTTGAGAGGCTGTTCTTAAAATCCATGCCTAATATGAGACCATACTTGGGGTTTTGCGATGGAGGGACTCAAACTAAGTGGCAGAAAACATCTATTGATTTGGTTAGTTTATAAATTTGGTTAAGTTGTAAGTTATCTGGGAGGAGAGCCATCACAAATGAAAGATGGAAAATGACTAAGTTTATTTTTTCATTCTTTTAAAATTTTATTAAAAGATGGTTTATTTTGGTATAAAAATCTTTGAAATCCATGTATAGCTTCTTCATTATACACATTTACATGAAGATGAAACATTTCATTAATTTATTTATTTAAGAAGCACCAGCATGGCAAAATAGGGTAAACTGCTGTTTATGACACTGGCCTCCAGAATCAGAGTGCAGGTTTGAGTTCCGTCGACTCTGCTTCCAATATAGCTCCCTGCTAATGTGCCTGGGAAGGCAGATGATGATGGCTCAAGAACTTGGGGCCCTGTCATCCATGTGGGAGACAAGGATGGAGTTCCTGGATCCTGGCTTTGGGCTGGCCCACATATGGCTGTTGTGACCATTTGCGGAGTGAACCAATGAATGGAAGATCTCTCTCTCTCTCTTGCTCTGCTTTTTAATCAAATAAAGATAATTGGAAATATTAACTTAATATTTTGGAAAATTGTAATCAAGTACAAAATTCATAAACTTTATATTATGCATTTTAACTTTATTTAATGTTGGCACAAATAAGAAACAATATTAATATGGATTAAGAAAGACTATTTTTTAAGATTAAGACATGTCTATTTTGCACAATACTATTGGAACACCACTTAAGTTATTTATGTTTGTAATGCTAAACATCTTTATACAAACATCTAAGTGCATATGACTTGTTTTTGCTGTGGATACATTTCTGTAAATCAGATTGGTTGGGGATAATTCTGCACACATTAAAAATACGGATAAAAATGCATAAACTGTTTTCAGAAATACATCGACCAATCGATGTTTCCATAAACTATGCATTAGGTCATAGCTATATAACATTCCTTCTTACTCACATGTCATAATTTATTGTACCAATACTTTAAAAACATAAGTCTTATTTATTTTCTTCCTTTCAACAAAATTCTTTGCTTATGTGTAATTTTGCTTATATTGAATTATTTCTTATGACAAATATTCAGGAAAAAAATACCGGTCAAATGTTAAGTAATTTTATGATGTGCTGCTCATCACCATGTTTCTTTCAAACTTTTTAGGTGTAGCCTTTACCTCAACATTAACAGCATAAGTTGCCAAATTAGTCATGTTGTAGATTTTGTTTACTTTTAAAAAGGTATATATATAATGAAAATAAAATCTAGACAATTGGAAAGTTAGAAAAATACAAAGAGGAAATTACAATAAAAATATTACTGTGTAGAGCTAACCATTCTAATACTTAATTTCCATGTTTTTCTGTATGCACATGTATAGGACTGTGTGTGATGTGTCCTTGCAAGTGAGGAATATGCAGGATAGACTCCAACAGAACTTCACTTGTATGTATTGTAAATATTTTCGCACATTTCTAAGCATCCCTCTATATTTACAACATGTTCTCTCAATGGCAGTCAACCTACATAATTGTCACATACTTTACTTAATCAATTACCTGTTTTGTAGTATTTTTAGAATAAAAATTTGTTTTCTGCATATTTGCACCTTACTGAAGAATATTTATAAAACAGAAATGGTTGAAGATAATGCAGGGCATTGGATTAGTGACATGCAGCCATTAGAGGCATAAATATCACAACTACACATCAATAAATGCAATGTATATAATAGAATATTAAATAGAAAAACTAAACTAACTTTGCTTGTGCACTCTGATTTTATTTATCTAAGTTCTCTACAATGAAAAATCAGAAAAATAAAGAAAATTTACATCATTATGTATGAAACTCATATTTTGTTAGATTTCTGTTATTTTAATAGTAACTACAATCTTGTTTTAGACGTGCTGATCATTATTTAATGCTTTTATTTCCACATGTAAATACTGAAGCATTAAATTTAAGAGCTTCTGGTGTATTCCAAAGCAAAGTAGAAAACTTAAGTCAAATACAACAAAAGCAAGTTTGACATGGCTCAGCAGGTTACACTGCCCCTAGTGAGGGCAGTATCCTATATCAGAGTGCTGGTTCAAGCTCCAGCTGCTCTGTTTCCAATCCAGCTCCTGATAATGCACCTGGAAAAGCAGTGCAGAATTATCCGAGTGCGTGGGCCCCTGACAGCCACATAGAAGACAGGCATGAAGCTTCTAACTCCTGGCTTCAGCTTGGCCCAGACCTGGTTGTTGTGGCCATTTGAAGGAGTGATCTGGTGAATGGGAGATCTTTGTCTTTCCCTTTCTGCCACTCTGCCTTTCAAATAAGTAATAAATAAATGAATCTTTAAAAGGCACATGTAGAAAAACCTATATAAGCATCTTTCAAAATTTATGTTATTAATATAATGTTTTCCATTTAGCTTTAAGATCATTTTCCAAAAATAGTTCTCTTATCTTCTTTTTCATTCTTTATCAAAATTGCAATTTCCTTGTCATTTATAAAAATGTCTTTTCTTAGGCAATTTTAATATTTTCTGGAGTTTTTGTAGACTTACTATTAGTTCTGAGAGCCTTCACATGATAAGTACCTGAATTCCACAGCTTCTAATTAGCTTCACAAATCTGAATACAGGAATGACATTTACATTCAGGGTTTTGGAACCAAGAGCCATTAGCGATTCAACAAGTAGAGTAGAATTCTACTTAAAATGTCAAAGGACAGCCTGAAAACACTAGAAATTCCTAAATCAGAAATCTTATTATTCATTCTGAGACAAGACATAAAGTCTGCTTTCTGTAGCGTGAGCATTACACATTTGCAAATATGTCCTATAATATGGCCTCCAATAGCCTTCTCAAGTTACAAGAATGAATTATATTATTCAGTATCATTGAGATCCTCTACGGAATGTAACAAAAATAACTTTATAAGCAGCAATGTCACAATAAAGACAAGAGCTCACTATTTGAAAAATATTTTAATTGCATTAAATAATATAATAGATACCTTGTATATCTCTATATATTACATATATGTGTACATATACATATATAAAATTAGACACATACACAGAATATACCTTGAATAAATGAACCTTTGCCAGTCAATCTCATGAAAATTGCTATGGCTTGAGAGGAAGTCCTTGCCCATGAAATGTGGAGTTAACCTCTTCAAGATCATCTTCAAAATCAATGGGAGTCCTCTTCAGAGCTCTACTGACACGATAAAGATTGTGAGTTAACAGGATCGGAAAGATCAACCACATCCTGAGCTACTGTGCCTACTACTTCCCAGATATGTTATGACATGGAAGGATGACCTTGTATATACCTCCACACTCAGCGTCTTAAAATATGAAATGGGAATGGCCACTTATTGGATCTCCCTTGAAGCAGCCATTGACTGCAGAGGCTTGTGGCCATGGTGGGTAGTAACTGTGATAACTTACCTAGCCCACTCTCTTAGAATATATCCCTATACTTTATGACGCAAGTCTTCAATTAGCATGTTTAATTTCTTGTCAGCTTAATGAGGAAACACAGTCAGTGTCAAAATCTGCACCACACGGAGCATGGGACCACAAGAAAGCTGGAGTGAGTGCCACATGGTGGCTGAGAGGTCCAGCTCTGTGTTCCTGCTTTACAGCATCCGTGCCCCACTTCCGAAGCATGTCACAATTAATTTTCTCTTCAGTAAAACCATTTCCTAATGTAGAAAATAGAGGGTCAGAATTCATTCTTTTTATTTGACATGTCATAATATTACTTGAAGCCAGTTCTCTATAATTGAAGAAATTAGAATGCCAGAGTGTCAGAAGGCAGGCTATGTTTTTGTCAAGGGAAAATCAAAATTGTTTTGCATAAAATTTCAGAATTGGAAAACAACTCAGGTGTCATCTAATCATGAATCTTCTGTTTAAATACTCACCCTTGTCCGTGCCCCGGCCACAAGCAATTCAGGAAACAAGGAGGTAAAGTGTTTTAGGAATAGAGGGTGCTGGCAGATCAGTCTTCAGGTGTGTTCTCACTTTTATATGAGAATATATCTCTTTTTTTAGGTTTATTTATTTGAAACTCAGAGTTATACAGAGAAAGGAGAGGCAGAGAGAGACAGAGAGGTCTTCCATCTGCTGTTTCACTCCCCAGTTGGCTGCAACAGCCAGAGTTGCACCAATCCAAATCCAGGAGCAAGGAGCTTCCTCCAGTTCTCCCATGCAGGTGCAGGAGCCCAAGGACTTGAGCCATCTTCTACTACTTTCCTAGGCCACAGCAGAGAGTTGGATTGGAACTGGAACAGCTGGGACTCAAACCTGTGCCCATATGGGATTCCAGCATAGCAGGCGGTGGCTTTACCTGCTACATTTGGGGTAATGCTACACCACATCACCAGCCCTTATGCTACTGTTACTTTTAAAACTTTTAATAGACATCATAAATAATTACACCTATCTATGGATAGATTATGATGTTATTCAATATAAGTACATATCATATAATGTCCAATCAGGGTAAATTTATCACTCACCTCAAATGTGTAACATTTCTTTATGATGAAAACACCTGAAACTCTATCTTCTAGTTTTTTTTTTCCTTTTTGTAGACAAAATTGCAGTATATTGACATTGTTTATAGCCACCATATCATTGTTCATAGCAATAGAAACCAGAAATTCTTACTTCTATCTAGCTCTAACTCTTTAGCTGTTAATCAACCTTTTCTCATTCTTCTTCTCCTCAGCCTCTGATAACTACCATTATACTTTAAATCACTTTTTTTTTCAGATTCCTCTTAAGACTGAAATATGTGAAAGTTGTCTTTCTGCGCATGCCACACTGACCTTCATGTTGTTGAGACTAGGATTTCAACCCTTTAGTGGCTGAGTAGTGTATCTTGCTGTACATGTGCTGTTGTCCCTTACATTCATCAGGGAAGCACACAGAGTTTCAGTTCCTTGGGTGTTGAGAGCACATGCTTCAACAGACTGATTTAGCTTTCCTTGAATATATACCCTGGATCATACCAGAGTTGAGGTTTTAGATTTTTTTTAACTTTTATTTAATACATATAAATTTCCAAAGTACATCTTATGGATTACAATGGATTTTCCTCCCATAGCCTCCCTCCCACCCACAACCATCCCATCCCCCACTCTCTCTCACATCCCATTCACATCAAGATTCATTTTCAATTATTTTTATATACAGAAGATCCATTTAATATATACTAAGTAAAGATTTCAACAGTTGCACTCACACAGAAACACAAAGTATAAAGTACTGTTTGAGTACTAGTTATACTGTTAATTCAGGTAGTACAACACATTAAGGACAGAGATCCTACATGAGGAGTAAGTGTACAGTGACTCCTGTTGTTGATTTAACTATTGTCACTTTTATTTATGACTGTAATCGGGTCTGTAATCACCCGAGGCTCTTGTCATGTACCGCCAAGGCTATGGAAGCCTCTTGAGTTAGTCAACTCTGATCTTATTCTGACAGGGTCATAGTCAAAGTGGAAGTTTTCCCCTCCCTTCAGAGAAAGGTACCTCCTTCTTTGATGGCCATTCTTTCCAGTGGGATCTCACTCACAGAGATCTTTCATTTATTTGTTTTTACTCTCATGGGCATTTTAGCCAGATCCGATGCCTTAAAGGTTGATAATGAGGCCAGAGTGCTGTTTAGGACATCTGCCATTCTATGGGTCTGCTGTGTATCTCGCTTCCCATGTTGGATCGTTCTCTCTTTTTTAATTCTATCAATTAGTATTAGCAGACACTAGTCTTGCTTATGTGTCCCTTTGACTCTCAATCCTATCATTATGATCAATTGTGAACTGAAATTGATCACTTGGACTAGTGAGATGGCATTGGTACATGCTACCTTGATGGGGTTGAATTGGAATCCCCTTGCACGTTTCTAACTCTAACATTAGGGGTAAGTCTGAGTGAGCGTGTGTCAAACTGTACATCTCCCTCTCTTATTCCCACTCTTATTCCCGGTTTTTAGTTAAATTTAAACACCTAAGAATAATTGTGTGTTAATTAAAGAGTTCAAACAATGGCATTAAGTAGAACGACAACAACAAAAAACTACAAGGAATAAAGTAGTAAGTTATTCAAAGACAGTCAAATGGACACTATAAGAAACAATGACTTGATCAGTTTTAGATTTTTTGAGAGACCGCCAGGCTGTTTTCCAAAACAGCTATGCTAATTTACATCCCAGCCAGCAGTGTGCAAGGACTTCCTTTCTCCACATCCTTACCACCACCTGTTACCTTTTTTTTTTTTTTTTTTTTGATAATTGGCAATCTAACTGGAGTGAGGTGATATCTCATGTGGATTTGATCTATATTTCCCTGAGGAACAGTAATAACATTAAACATTTTTTTCTTGCATTCACTGGTTGGTTGTATATCTTCCCTCGAGATAAGTTGATTTAGATCTATTGCCCATTATTTAGTTGGATTAATTGGATTTTTTTCCACTATTGAGTTGTTTGAGTTCTTCATATAATCTGGAAATTAATGGTTGTCACATGTAAAGGTTAAAATATTTATTCCCATTTTTGTGGGCTGTGTCTTTACTACATTGATTGTCATCTTTGCAACACAGAAGTTCTGTAGTTTGGTAAGATTCCAATTGCTTATGTGTTTTTTTTTTTTTTTAATTTCCTGGCTTTTAGTGTCTGATCCAAAACATCTTTAACAGTTCCAATGTTCTGAAGTGTTTTCCCTATGTTTTCTTCTTATTTTCAAAATTTTGAATCTAATATTAGGTTTTTAACCCAATTTGATTTGATTTTTGTAAATGAGAGATAGAGGTTTAGTTCTGTTCTTTTGCCTGTGAATTTCTGATGTCCCCAGCAACATTTATGGAAGTTTGCCCTTTTCCTAGTGTGTATTCTTAGAAACCTTGTCAAGGATCAGTTGCTATAGGTGTGTGGATTTATTTCTATGGAATTTATTCTATTCTATTGTTCCATGGATCTCTTTTTAGGCAAATATAATATTATTTTAATTACTGTAGTTGTTAGCAGATTTTTAAACTTCAGTAGTATAATGTCTCTTGCTTTCTTGTTTTTGTTCAAGATTACTTTGACCATTTGGGGTCTTTTTTGGTGCCACACAAATTTAATTGTATATTTTTCTACTCCTTTGAAAAAATATCACTGAAATTTTGATAGGGATGTATTGAACCTTTATATTACTTTCTGCAGTAATCAGATTTTAACAATATTGATTCTTTCGATCTATAAACAGGGACTTTCTTTTAATTTCCTGGGGTCCTCTTTAACTTCTTTCATTAACAATTCATAGTTTTCATTATGGAAATAGTTCACCTTTTCTACTAAATGTTTCCTAGGTATATATTTTTGCATCTATTAGAAAACAGATATGTTTATGAGTTTATTTTTCATATAAATTATTATTTCTGTACAAAAATATTACCTATTTTGGCACATTGGCCTTGGATCCTGCAACTTTGCTGGGTTTATAAATTGCAATAGCATTTTGGTGGACTCTTTGATATATGAGATCATATAACCCACGAACAGTAACAAGTTGACATCCCCCTTTCCTGTTTAGATGTCCTTTATTTACTTCTCTTGCCCAATTACTCTGCCTAGGAATTGAAGTACTATGTTGAATAAAAATGGTGAAAGTAAGCATCCTTATGTTGTTGCAGAATTTAGAGAGAAAGGGTTCAGTCTTTCCCAGTGAGTATTACATTAGCTGTTAGCTTCCTCTATAAGGCCTTCATTTGGTTGAGATAGGTTTCCTCTGTACCTAATTTTTTCAGAGTTTTTATCATGAAGAGTGTTGAATTTTATCAAATTTTCTTTATATATCAATATGATCATGTCATTTTTCCTTCAGTATGTTGAGCACCTCACACTTGTTGATTTGCATGTTCTCAATCATCCTTGCATTCCTGGAGTGAATCCCACTCGATCACAGGGAATAACTTTATTAATGTGGCATTGAATTCAATTTTCTAGTATCCTTTTGAGGATGCTTACGTAATTATTCATCAAAGATATTGATATAACTTTCTTTTCATATTGTCTCTTTATCTGGTTTTTGTGTTAAGGTAATACTGGCCTTATAGATTGAGACAGGAAGAATTCCCTCATCTTCTGTTTTTGAAATCATTTAAGAAGTGTTGGTATTAATTCAAGTTTACATGTTTGGTAGAACTCTGCGTGAAGCTATCTGGTCCTGGATTTTTCTTTGATGGAGGATTTATTACTTATTAAATTTTACTATGTTAGTCTGTTATGGTTTTCCACTTCTTCATGATCTGGTCTTGGCAATGTTTGTGTCCAGGAATTTTTCAACTTTTTCTCAGCTCTCAAATGTATTATCATATAATCATTCATAGTAACCTCTACAATCTTCTGTATTTCTTTGTTAAGTGATGATTTTCTTTTAGTTATAAACTTTTAAAATTTTTATTGTGACATTAATACAAAGACAACAGATTTAATGTAGTTCAAAGATATAATCCTAAGAATGTAATTATACTTCCCTTCTTCTCTCACTCGTCCCTTCTTTCTTTCTTTCAGTTTTTGAGATAACATATTTTTAATTTGCATTATAGTCAAAGGCATAACACTGCAGAAAATAAAGAGTTCAACAAGGAAAAAGTAAAGAGATCATGTTCAACAAAAATATAGGCAAGGGCTATAAACAATAATTAAATGGAAATATGTTAATTTTACTCATAGACAGAAAATTTTAAAATAACCAGAAATAATTAAAACTATAATAGTAGTACATCATTCTTAACAATTTTTTTAACAGAAATATGAAGCAAAGTTTGATAAAACTATATTTGCAGCAACACTGATATGCACAGGTATTTCTCTCTCTTTTGTTTTTGATTTTTTGATTTTTTTTTTAAATTTAAGTTACCACGTGTATATATACCACCTTTTCTTTATCCATTCATTTGATGATGGACACCTTGGTTGGTTTCATATTTTGGGTATTGTGAACAGTGCCACTATAAAGATAGCTATTCAGGTATCTTTTTGATACAACATGTTCATGTTTTTCGGGTATAAACCCAGTAGTGGGATTGCTGCATCATATAACAAGCCTATTTCTAGTATTTTAAGAAATCTCCACATGTTTTCCACAGTTGCTATACCAATTTAAAATCCCAATACCAATGCGTAAGAGTTCTCCTTTCTCCATAACCTCACCAGCATTTATTATTATCTGTCTTGGATTTTAACCATTCTGACTCTTATAAGGTGATATCTCATTGTGGTTTTGAATTTCATTTCCCTGATGACTAGCAATGTAGATAATTTTTCCAAATATTTGTCCATCATTTGTATTTCTCCTTTTGAGAACTCTCTATTGAGATTCTTTGTGCATTTCTTTTTTTTCTTCTGTTAAAATATTTTATTACAATAAGGATAACAGATTTTATGCATTCCATAAGTACAATTCTAAGAAGACAACCACACTTTCTTCATTTTACTTAACTGGATTGGGTTTTGTTGTTGAGTTTTTTGAGTTGCTGATATGTTCTAGATATTAATCCTTTGTCAGATAGATAATTTGCAAGTATTTTTCCATTCTGTAGACTGTCTCTTCACTCTATTGATTGTTTCCTTTGATGTGCAAACTCCTAAGTTTGAAAGAATCCTGTTTGTCTACTTTTTCTTTTCTTGTCTGTGTTTTGGGGTTTATTCAAGACGTCACCAGCCACACCAATGTTCCTCCCTACATTTTCCTCCTCCAGCTTCATAGTCTTAAATTTAGGTCATTGATTCACTTCTGTGGTATCAGTTAAAATGTTATGTATTTTATCTCTGATTTTGTGTAGTTGAGTCTACACTATTTTTCTTAGTTTAAGGGTTTGCTGACTTTGAAAAAATTGAGAGCATCCTGTGATGAAAGGTAAGTAATCAAACATGTGGAAATTTCATTTTACACGTGTAAAGCAGAAAGCAAATGTGGTGTTTGGCATGGCCCCTAATTAACATGGATTTGAAATTCTGAGAGTTGATAAGTAAAATTAACTTGTTAGAAAAGATAGTAGCACATAAGTAGGCATAGCAGTCACTGTGTAACAAATTTTCTATTACTTGCAACTGAATGAAACTTCATTCATGGCCACACCACTAATTCAAAATGTTCCTGTTCTATAAATGATCACTTGTGATAATAATATTAAATTATTATTGCATGTCCTATAAATAAGCAATCAAATCAATGCCTAATAGGTACAATATATTTCCATTTTTTCATTATTTTATTCATAAAGTTTAATTTACTTGAAGTAAAATGTTTCAATTTGTGTTCAGTTCAACAGTGTTTTATAAATAATCATATCCATATACTCATCATCAGCCTACAGAATTCCCCCATACTGGTTTCCAATCCATAGTCTCTCACCCTCGGAGGCAGCCAAGAGGCAGGCATCAATTCCATCACCATTGTTAGTTTTGCCTCTTTGCGAATTTGGTGTAATTAAAATAATAGAATATGTATTATTTTTGAATGGTTTCTTTCTCTCTTAAGGTATCTGGAAAGTATCCATGTCACTGTATATATTCAAAATTGATTAGCCTTTATTTTTAAATATAAATTTTAAGCATTTTAAGTATAAATATACTGTAATTTGTTTCTCCATTCTCCTATTTAGAGAAATTTGAGATATTTCTATTTTGTGCTATTATGAATAAAGCTGCTGTAAACATTCTCATCCATGTGTATTTATTCTTCTTGGCTATAGGATCTTAAAAACGGAACATAGTGCTAGATAGAATTGTAGCTTTACTATAAACTGCAAAGATTTCCAACCATGATTGAAACATGTTACACTCACACTAAAAAGGCACAAATATAATTAATTTTAGATTCTCTAATCAAGGGATATTGGCATTTAGTTGTGAGTGTCCCTGCTACTTTCAACCCTGGATTTTGCCCATGTCACTGTGAACATAGAATTGACACAATTCTACAATTTTCCCTAAACATTTTTTTCATTTGTTTTGAATTTTCTCTGCTAGTCAAAGTGTCACACAAAGGAACAAATTGTACTGTAGTGTGCACCATAAGACATACATATTTCTTCCTGCTCCTACCTTAGCTCCAGCTGTGCTCTTCAGACATATATTTCCTTTTTATGATTCCTATTTGGGTTCTCTTTCTCTTGGTTATTTCTTTCATAACTATAACACACAACTTGTATCCATGTTGTGATTAATATTTATTGTCACAGTATAAAGGAAATGGATTAAGCTAATTTCCTTATTTCTTCCCCTTTCCTCTTACCAATGATGGGAAAATTCCTATAGTCCCTCTATCCTTCTCTTTTCTAAAATCTTAGTTCTCTAATTCTGATATTAAGCATACATTGATAGCTCTAACCTTGTATTTTCCTCTTTTTCTCTTCATTATTCCATTTATTAACCATAAATTTTCTTTGATGTTGTGAAAGTTAACATTTAAAGTTAATCTTTTCAGCATAGCTAAATATTATGTTTTACCCATTGTGTAAATCTTAAAATTAAAAACATCCTCAAACAGGATTTGTATGACAATGATTGTGCAAAGATTTCTCAATTATAGCACAGGTAGTATATTTCAACTACCATACTCTGAAGTCAGACTGTATTATTGGCTACACCAATAATCATACTTATTAAAATGCTTATTATTTTGTTAATTATAATAATTGCTAATGAAAATAAATTAGAATCATGTATTATCAGCTTTAAACTTCCCATTTTAATATAGGTGTTTTCTGCCCTTGCATATTTTAAAGTTATATTAGAGGAATATAGATTTAGACTTGGTATGTTCTCTGATGAATTGATGACTTTTATATTACTCATGATGCTTCCTGTAAAGTTAATTTTAATAACTGTGTGACTATTTAACTTTATTTTGATTGGTATTAGTTCAGCGTATCTCTTATGTTTGTGTCTTAACATCTAAGATCTATTTCCTAAGGCAGTATATGTGGAGGTCTAATTTTATAAATCCAGAACAACATTCCTCTCTCCCTTTGGGTCTTCTCTTCTATATCACACCAGGGAAACTCTGAATACCTCAATTTCTTTAAATGGAGGTCATGGTGAAGTACAAGTTTCAACCACCTAGCCAAGTAAACTTTTAGAGTTACCACCAGAAATGTAAAAATGTATGAAGTCCAGAACCTCTTCTGTGAATTCAGGTATGTCCGGCATTAGCATTCTCCCTCCTTGCTGAGCACGAAGAGGATCTATTCCCAGATTCTCTGGAACATCCTGTTGGAAGCCATGCTACTGGCAAGCATTCCCTCCAAGTTTTCTGCCTAGGGGGAGGATGTCAAGGATTCTCTCCCATGGAGTGTCAGCTGCTTCCATTGATAAGGAATACACAGCAGGATCTGAGGATTCCACGTCAGAATTTCAACAGGCTTCAATCAGAAGTCCCTGATGTAAATTTCAGGACTCTATACTCCCCTCCAAGGATATTCTGCCACTTACAGGAGAAAGCTGGCAAGGCTAAATCCAATGTTCATTACTTCAAGTTGTGTTTGATCAACAATATAAATATTAATGGATAGAATAAATAGAATATTTTTCAGGGGTACAGTGAATGCCCTTTGGTTCACAGACTTAGGATTCTGAATTTGCCCTTCCCTGGGCATCAGCACCTCTGTGCACTTAGAAGACTCTGTCCCCAGCTTCTAGTCACCAACATGAGCCTCTCCACAGCAGGTGCAGCAGAATGGGGCTCCAAAGCATCATGGTTCACGTACAACTTACTTATTATCAACTGTTGATGATAACCAGGTAAATTACAATGCCAGTGTGAACCTTACAACACTGGCTTCCCATTTCCTCCTGGCATTAGAGTGTAAGACCTTGAGCAATTCACTTCTGAAACTGCATCTTAATAGAGCAGCCTCACAGGAGATAATCCGGTATTTATTCTGCAGGAGTCAGGATCCAATAAGGAGAGTGAGACTATATAATCATTTGAGCATAGGAAGTAAAATGTAAAGAATTAGCAGTGGGGATTTACAGGGAATTGTTCAGTACTGAAAACAACAAATGGTGACGTGTCAGTTATCCCCATAGCAAAGGTTGAAATAGAGCACTCCTGAAGAGGTGGCCTCCACCAGGGCTGTCTTGTTGGGAGGCTGCAGTCATAGATAATAGGGTGCTGGAGAAATGAGCCAGGGGCTACTCTAGTGGGATTCTCTGGGGATCTGTCTCCTGAAATACTGGGAAAGCCATCCACAGTGCGTATTGTGTCCAGAACCTCCATGAAAAACCAACTAAAAGGTGCTGCGAATGTGTCCTAGGGAAGACTCATAGACACCAACTGTCCCAGAGAGGTGTCCAAGAAAACCAAGTCACAAACGTGCACCCAGACTCAGCCCTCCATTGCAAAACCATTGGAGGGTCTGTCCAGGTAGGAAATTGGACACAGGGGATGCCTGCCTTGTGTTCACTGTGAAATGTGGCCTTAGGGGTGCTGGGAAGATGCTACATACAGTTTCCCAGGACTCAGCAAAAACGCACACATGCTGCAGAACCTGACAAGGGCACCCGGATGCTCCTTCCTCCTCTGGTGTCCACCAGCACCCTCAAGACAAAGCTCGGGGAATGAAAGGAAGAACAGTGAAGAATCCAGCTCCCTTTCTGCAGAGCAATGAAGGATAGACTTGGAACTGAGAATTTAAAAATTGGCAACTATCAGGGTAAGGAAGAAGGTTGAAAGGAAACATTCGTAAGATTTAAGCTGGCTGACACTTCCCAGTAAATCCCAGGGATGGTGACTTTAGACCCAGACTCTCCCTGAAATAACAGAACAGGAGTTTGGCAAGGGATGAACAGGTTAAAGTCCTTATCACACTGAAGTTAACATCTCCCTAGAAAGTGTTAAAGGAAGATGCTTAATTTCATAACAAAACTAAAATCCAAGGAAAATCTTTCATTGTTTATCCACCATGCATATAATTGAAGACAGATAAAATCCACCTCATTCAAAGCTATGTTGTCGGAGAATTTTGGTGCATTTCCATGGTTCTGGAAAAAATTCAGGAAAACTGCCCAAATTTTTCTGAAGCTATGCAGATACAAACACTTTCATTACTTCTAACATGTAGTGCATTATTTAAATGCCATGATCACTATTATAAGATGCTATATTTTGCACATGAATCATTTATGTGACCTATTGTTCCACACTGTTGCTGGTATGGTTTTTTCAAATTTCACTTAGTCATTCAGCACCATGCCTCATGATATTTTATATCAAAGGAAACACACACACACACACACACATACAAAAGAGTTGCTAAAGTTGCTAATTGAACAAAAATGCACAAAAAGTGTTAATTGGTGGATCACTTTTACTTACAGCAAAATTGCTAGTGGAAGCAGGGACTCTCTTAATCCTGGAACTACCTTCCAATTTTTTCAAAGCCTGGACTGTACAAAGAACACAACACAATATTGATAGGGAGGTTATTACAGATGTTAAATAACAAAAAATACAGTGACAAGTAGAGCAATAATCCTTTATGGTAGGATAGCATTTAAAAGGCTCTGGGTTTCAAAAATCTAGATATCTTTTGATTAGCAGATGCTCTGGCTTAAAAACGAAGACCTAAATGTTATTTTAAAATTGAAACTGAATGATAATTATAAATAGATATGTTAAGAGTGATGGTGTGTATTTACCAAGGAGAATCAATACAAAGTGTGGAGATTTCTATTTCCATGCTGAGCTTATGGTGGTTTGCACATGGCCGGGCAGAGCGGCCAAGATCATGGAGGTGGTGAAGATGAGGCTTCTGGGTCCTAGTTTGCCTTCTCTTGAAGAGACTCCAAGTGTGGAAAAGTTATAGAAGAACAATAGTTGAAATAGTTAAGTAAAATTTTATAGATGAGTTGGAATGTCAGTCTTCTAACATACATTGTTTGGCTAACAGCATTGAGATCCGGTATCATGACTTTGAGGTGGAATAGTTCATTTCAATTCAAGTGGAAAATTTCAATGTTCTACTCAACTTTTCTTTGTTGATCAAGGATAGAATCTAGAGTTTAAAGTTAGGTGTTTTTACTCTGACCTCAGAATCAGCCCATAAGGCTTCCTGGTCGGGCTGAAATACCTACAAGAGCACCTTAGGCATGGAAAGACAAGACACTGTCACACACACACACACACACACACACAAAACCTACACGGAAGATCTCTGCAAGACCTCAGAGGAAAGGAAGGGTCATCAAAGAAGGAGACACTGTTCTCTGAAGGGAGAGAAAAACATCCTCTTTGCTTATGGTTGTGTCCAAATAATGACAGAATCTATGGTCACAAAAGGCCTCCATGGCCCTGGCAGGCCACGACAAGAGCCTCAGGTGATCACTGATGTCATAAAGAAAGTGTTAATTGTTAAAGGAACAACAGTAGTCACTGTAAACGTGCTCCCCAGGTAGGACCTCTGTCCCTAATGAATTGCAATATGAGAATCGACTGCACATTCTCTCCCCAAACTGTACTCTATATGTTGTGTATGGACATGGGGGCAAATTGTTGAAATCTATGATTAGCATAGAGATGGTCCTCTCTATATAAAGTCATACTAAAAATGATCCATAATGAAGAAGGAGATGGGAGAGGGAATGGGAGGCGGGAAGGGAGCAGGGTGGGGGGCATGAGGGAAAGAACCACTGTATTCCTAGAGTTCTATCTATGTAAAAAGGCATTCATTAAATAAAAATAAATAAATAAATCTAAATCTGCAGCTGTCTTTTAAAAAGTTAGGTGTTTTTGATGCTTTTTTATTTAAAAAAATCAGTTTATTCTCTATTTCTTTTTTTCTTCTTTTCCCAACTACTCTGCAACACATATTCTAGTATGTTTCTATATTTAAGGCTCTGTAGCTTAGTTATAGCCCCAAAAGAAACACAATTAATATTTTCCCCATAAATATTTCCAGCTGATATAGCTGTTAGCTAAGAAGACTTCCCTTAGCCTACTGAATTAGGTCAGCTCCTCTTCAAACATTTGTTGTCCATGTATTTGTGGGTCTATTTTGAGATTCATATTTTTCATTGCTCCATATGTATTTACCATATGGTCTTGATAACTGAAGATCTATAGTAAGTCTGGAACTCAAACAGTATAAATTCTTCAACTAAATAAAAGCTTTTTTATAATTAATATTCATTTGTTCCTTTTCTTTTCACAAGATAGAATTTCTGGAAAAATGTTAAACAGAAGAAGTGATACAAGTAGTCATTCTTATTTTGTCCCCGATTGAGCTTATAATATTTTTTTAAGATTTATTGATTTTATTTGAAATTCAGATTTACACAGATAGAAAAGGAGAGACAGAGGCAGAGAGAGAAGTCTTCCACCCATTTGTTCATTCCCCAGCTGGTCGCAATGGCCAGAGCTGCAGCGATCCGAAGCCAGGACCCTGGAGCTTCTTCTGGGTCTCCCACATGGGTGCAGGGCCCCAAGGACTTGGGCCATCTTTTACTGCTTTCCCAGGCCAGAGCAGAGAGCTGGATCAGAAGTGGAGCAGCTGGTACTAGAACCGGTGCCCATATGGGATGCCAACACTCTAGGAGGTGGCTTTACCCACTATGCCACAGCACCGGCCCCAGATTTAGCATATAATATTAACTGTAGCGAAGGATTATTATTTGTCTGTGTTTTGATTATTATCTTTTCCTTTTGATTTCTAGCTCAATGAAATATTTTAATATGAATTAGCACTGAATTAGTCTATTTTTATGTCTAGTTTGAGACATATAACTTTCCTTTATTGAATTAATATGGAGAATTAGGGACTGCTTCAGTCACGGACAGTCCAATGAGCCAGACACCAGAGTGTCTTTCTCACTCTGTCTGTTCTCAGCCCCAGTTGTTAAACTGTGTTTTATTTCTCAAGGATATGAGGCAGGAAAGAGGAGTTGTTGCAAATTCCAGGCCAAGAATTTCCATTAGATTAAGTTATATGGTTTTGTATGTTACGTCAAGATTCTAAATCTTGTCCTTCAATTCTGTGACTATATCGATCACACTTACTCTGAAAGCTTCATCTTTTCTATTTATTTTTAATTAGCACAGAAAATTCTACGTACAAGGGATACCATGTGAACTTCAATATATATATGCATATATAAGTGTAATGTTTTAAACAAGTGTAAACATGTCTATCTTAGCATTTCTTTATGATTACAACTTTCAAAATCCTTCTTTTTGGCCTTATTGACATGTACAGGAACTCTCCAGTACAACAGAGCCTGAACACCTTTCTCCTCTCTAACTCTACAATGCCCATTGGCCAGCTTTTCCAATCCTTCCCACTTCCAACCTTCCTCAGCTCTGGTAATTGTTGTTCTACTCCCAGCTTCTGTGAGATCAACATTTTAATTTCTGAATATGAGTTAATTCATGGAAAGCTTGTCTTTCTGTCCCTGGATAATTTCACTTAACAAAATGTCTCCTAAGTTCCATCCACATTGTCACAAATGATCAGACTGTATTATTGTGTAGCTAAATAGTATCTAATTTTGGATATGTCACACTTTTTCTTTATTCATTTTTAAACCTATGATGACTCCATAGTTCGCATCACTTGGCTCTTTTGAATAATGATGCAATGAACATTAGCATGAAGAGTTCTCTTCTGCATACCAATTTCATGTCTTTTGAATGTATATTCAATGGAGGGATTTCTTGATCACAGAGCAGTTCTATTTTCAATTATTTGAGGAAGCTTGAAAATGTTTCTACAGTGGATCTAATAGTTTCATTCCCACCAATAGTGTGTAAGGGTTCCCTGTCTCTACACTTGCTATCTTTTGTGTTTTAGGTAATAAACATTCTTTCTGACTACATTTAGGTGAAATATCTCATTATATTTTTATTGCATTTTCCTTGTGATTAATGTTGGTGAACTCAAAAGGCTTCCATAGCCTTGGCAACTCATGACAAGAGTCTAGGGTGATTACTGATGCCATAAACAAGAGTGTCAATTGTTAAGTCAACAACAGGAGTCACTGTGCACCTGCTCCCCATGTAGGATCTCTGTCCTTAATGTGTTGTACAATGTGAATAATGCTATAACTAGTACTCAAACAGTATTTTACACTTTGTGTTTCTGTGTGGGTGCAAACTGTTGAAATCTTTACTTAGTATATACTAAATTGATCTTCTGTATATAAAGATAATTGAAAATGAATCTTGATGTGAATGGGATGGGAGAGGAAGCGGGGGATGGGATGGTTGCGGGAGGGAAGTTATGGGGGTGGGGAAGCCACTGTAATCCAAAAGCTGTACTTTAGAAATTTATGTTTATTAAATAAAATTTTTAAAAAAATTATTTAGAAGGGAGAATAAGAAAGAGAGAGAGAGAGAGAGAAAGAGAGATATCCACCAATTTGTTTGCTCCTCAAATGCCCACAACAGCTATGGCAGGGCCAAGACAAACCCAAGTGCCTGAAACGCATTCCAGGTCTTACATGTTTTTGCCTGCTATTACTAGTTAACATTTTATTTGTTGTAATTATGACTGTTCCTGCTTCCTGTTGGATTCCATTTGCAAGAAATATCTTTCCCTTTACTTTCAGTCTATGTGTCCTTATCGAGGAGGAGAATTTCTTGTAAGGATAATATGATTATCTCTCTTTTTGTTGTTTATTCATTCTTTTTTAAATTTTTTAAGATTATTTATTTATTAGAAAGGCAGAGTTACAGAGAGGCTGAGGCAGAGAGAGAGGTCTCCCATCCACTGGTTCACTCTCCAAATGGCCACAATGTCCAGAATTGAGCTGATCTGAAGCCAGGAGCCAGGAGCTTCCTCCAGGCCTGTCACCTGGGAGCAGGGGCCCAAGGACTTGGGCCAACTTCTACTGCTTTCCCAGGCCAGAGCAGAGAGCTGGATCAGAAGTGGAGCTCCCCGGACTCGAACCAGCACCCATATGGGATGTCATCACTGCAAATGACAGCTTTACCCACTATACCACAGCACTGGCCCCTAATTCATTTTTTTTTCTTTTGGAGAGTCTAATGTATGTGAACTTAAGGTAATTTAAAAATCTTTTGAAAGGAGAGAGAGAGAGAGAGAGAGCTCTTCCATCTGGGCAACATCTGAGATGAGGCCATGCTGAACCTAGGAACTAGGAACTCATTCTCATTCTCACACATGGGTGGCAGGCATCATCTGCTACCTTCCCAGAGTGCACAGTTGTAGGAAACTGAGTTGGAAGTAGATTTGGACTTGAAACATGCACTCCAATATGGAACGTGGGTATCCCAAGGGATATCCTAACTGTTGTGCCAAATACCAACACCTAAAGGTAATTACAAATAAGTAAGGTGTTGGTATTGTCATTTAATTACTTATTTTCCAGTTATTTAATAATTATTTTCTTTCTTTTGTAAAAGATGTATATGAAAGTCAGAGTGAGAGAGAGAGAGAGAGAGAGAGAGAGAGAGAGAGAGAGATCTTCCATCCACTGCTCTATTCCCTAGATGGCCACAATAGCTGTGGGCCAAACAAAAGCCAAGAGCCAAGAGCTTCGCCCGGGTTTGCCACATGAGTGGCCAGGACCCAAATACTTGGGTCCTCTTTGGCTGCTTTTCCCAGGCTAGAGAACTGGATCAGAAGTGGAAGTGGGGGGGCTGGGACACCAACAGACCTCCATAGGGGATGCAAGTGTCACAGATAGTGGTCACAGACAGAGACTACTCAGCACACCACAACACCAGCCCCTTTGCCCGCCCTCCTGCCCTCCAGCCCTCCTTTCCTCCCTCCCTCCCTTCTTCCCGCCCTCCCTCTCTCCCTCCCTCCTCTCCTCCCTCCCTCTCTCCCTCCCTCCTTTCCTCTCTCCCTCCCTCCCTCCCTTCCTCTTTCCCTCCCTCCCTCCCTCCCTCCTTTCCTCCCTCCCTCCCTCCCTCCCTCCCTCCCTCCTTCCCTACATTTTCTCTTATAGCTTTTCTTTGCAGTTGAGTGATTTTCTGTTTCACTGTGTTTCAATTCTTTGTTTCAATTTTTGGTGTGTTTCTTACATATTTTGCTTTGTGAATAACATGAGGCTTACAAAATAAAAACTTTTAGTGTGGCAATCTCCTTTAATATGACAGCATCTAACACTGATCATAAAGACGCGAAAAGAAAACCTCAGGAGAGGGAAACTACTAATAAAACGCTACACTTATACTCCATTTCTCCTTTAATTTTGAGTTTTTGATGTTCCATTTGGCATCTTTTTTATTTTGCCTATTTCAACACATTGATGTAGTTACTATTTTAATTTTTATTTCCTTGACTTCATATCAGATATATAAATGGTTTAATATAATGTTTATGATAATATTGGAACATTCTGAATTTGTCTTTATAGCTACTCTCACCAGTGAGTTTCTAACACTCCGAAGATCCTTCTTACTTGTTAGCATCACTTTCTTTCAGCTTAAGTAACCCCCTTACATTTCTAGTAAGGTCTGGTGAGACTGAATTCTCTCAGCTTTTGTTTTTTGGGGAAAGTCTTTATCTCACCTTAATTTATTTTGCTTTTATACTATCCTTGTTTTGATTTGCAGGTTTTTGTTTTTTGTTTCCTTTGGAGCTGTGGATATTTCTTCTGCTCTCCTCTGTCTGCAGGATTCCTGCTGGTGTGTCTGCTTCCAGGCAAATTGCAATACTCTTGTGTGTTATTAATTTATTTTCTCTTGCTGTTTTTCCCCAGAAGCCTTTCATTTAAGATATACAAACTTCATGCAGTTCATAAATACAACATTAGGAACATAATGATTCTTTCCACCATACTTGCCCTCCCACCTGCTCCCACTCCACCTCCTCCTCCCTCTCCTACTTTCATTCTGATTTTTTACTAAGATCTATTTTTAATTAACTTTATACACATAAGACTAACCCTATACTAAGTAAAGAGTTCAACAGATAGTATGGAAAAAAAACTGTTCCTCAACAGTCAAGACAACGACAATTCAAACCATTCCATCTCCAAGTGTTCTCTTGCTGTTTTTAAAGTCCTCTCTATCTTTCACCATTGAGAGACTGATTATAAAATGTCTTGCCATAGACTTGATTGAGCTGAAGCTGAATGATAGTCTTTGACCTGATCTGGATATTTGTACCTGTTAATAAATTTGGTAAGGTTTCTGTTATTATTTTTTATTTTTTTTAACTTTTATTTAATGAATATAAATTTCCAAAGTACAGCTTATGGATTACAATGGCTCCCCCCACATAACGTCCCTCCCACCCGCAACCCTCCCCTTTCCCACTCCCTCTCCCCTTCCATTCACATCAAAATTCATTTTCGATTCTCTTTATATACAGAAGATCAGTTTAGCATACATTAAGTAAAGATTTCAACAGGTTGCTCCTACACAGAAACATAAAGTGAAAAATACTGTTTGAGTACTAGTTATAGCATTAAATCTCAATGTACAGCACACTAAGAACAAAAATCCTACATGAGGAGTAAGTGCACAGTGACTCCTGTTGTTGACTTAACAAATTGACACTCTTGTTTATGGCATCAGTAATCACCCTAGGCTCTTGTCATGAGCTGCCAAGGCTATGGAAGCCCCCTGAGGTTATTTTAAGGATTTATTTTTTATATAAAAACCAGGTAACCTTAATTTTTGCTCTTAAAATGCTGTCCCGCATGGGAGACCAGGAGGAAGCACCTGGCTCCTGACTTTGGATCGGCACAGCACGCCGGCCGCAGCACGCCGGCCGTGACGGCCATTTGGGGGATGAACCAAGGGAAAAGGAAGACCTTTCTCTTTGTCTCTCTATCTCTCACTGTCTAACTCTTCCTGTCAAAGAAAATGCTGTCAGAATGTTGCTGTACATTTCCTTCATTACTCTCCACTCCCTTTTTTTTTCTTATGTATCGTATATGGTTGTATATGTTATATATATGAATGTATGTGTTTTTATATATATATATATATACATAATTGTACATGTTATATAACTTGTCCCTGACTTCAGAAATTCTTCTGTTTTTTCTGTTCTGCTATTGATACCTTCTGTCATGTTTTTCATTTCATTTAGTGTACCTTCAGCTCAAGGTTTCTCATTAATTCTTTTAAAGATTTATTCATTTATTCGAAAGATGGAGTTACTAAAAGAGAGAGAAATAGAGAAAGAGGGAAAGATCTTCCATCTGCTAGTTCACCCCTCAAATGGAAGCAGTGCTTGGAGGTAGGCCATTTCAAGGCCAGGAGCCTGGAATTCCATCTGGGACTTTCATGTGCATATAGGGACCCAAGTACTTGGGTCATTATCTGTTGATTTCTGAGGCACGTTAACAGAGAATTAGCACAGAAGTACAGCAACTCCACTCTGTTATGGGAACTGGCATCACAACATGGAGAATAACTTGCTGTGTCAAAACACCAGCTTCTGATTCTTTTTTTTTTTTTTTACTTTTATTTAGTAAATATAAATTTCCAAAGTACAGCTTATGGATTACAATGGCTTCCCCCCCATAATTTCCCTTCCACTTTCACCCCTCCCATCTCCTGCTCCCTCTCCAATTCCATTCACATCAAGATTCATTTTCAATTATCTTTATATACTGAAGATCGATTCAGTATATATTAAGTAAAGATTTCATCAGTTTGCACCCACACAGAAACACAAAGTGTAAAATACTGTTTCAGTACTAGTTATAGCATTACTTCACATTGGACAACACACTAAGGACAGATCCCACATGAGAAGTAAGTACACAGTGACTACTGTTGTTGACTTAACAATTTGACACTCTTGTTTATGGCGTCAGTAATCTCCCTAGGCTCTAGTCATGAGTTGCCAAGGCTATGGAAACCTTTTGAGTTCACTGACTTCGATCTTATGCTGACAGGGTCATAGTCAAAGTGGAAGTTCTCTCCTCCCTTCAGAAAAAGGTACCTCCTTCTTTGATGGCCCTGTTCTTTCCAGTGGGATCTCACTCGCAGAGATCTTCCATTTAGGTCTTCCTTTTTTTTTTTTTTTCCAGGGTGTCTTGGCTTTCCATGCCTAAAATACTCTCCTGGGCTCTTCAGCCATATCCAAATGCCTTAAGGGCTGATTCTGAAGCCAGAGTGCTACTTAGGACATCTGCCATTCTATGAGTCTGCTGTGTATCCCACTTCCCATGTTGGATCACTCTCTCTCTTTTTGATTCTATCAGTTAGTATTAGCAGACACTAGTCTTGTTTGTGTGATCCCTTTGACTCATAGACCTATCAGTGTGATCAACTGTGAACTGAAATTGATCACTTGGACTAGTGAGATGGCATTGGTACATGCCACCTTGATGGGATTGTATTGGGATCCCCTGGCATGTTTCTAACTCCACCATTTGGGGCAAGTCTGATTGAGCATGACCCAAATTGTACATCTCCTCCCTCTCTTATTCCCACTTTTAATTGCTTCCATCTCTCTATTAAGTTTCTCTGATGTAATAGTACATTATTTCTATGTGTTTCCTTTTAGTTCATTGAATTTCTTTATAATGACTATTTTAAATTCTCTTAGCCTTTTAAAATATCAGCTGCTTTTTGACAGTTTCTGTAAGACAATTGTTTCTGTTGGGGGAGATCATGTTTCCTTGATGGGTTTTGATGCGTCTTAGCATATGACATTATCTGTGTACTCAATGATCTCTCATTATTTCTGTATTTATAACCTGGCATCTTTTGTGCCTAACCCTCCAGAAATTCTAAGAATGCTGCAACTGTTAACACTGCTGCTATTTCAACACCAAATTGTGTGTTGTGTTTCAGTAGTATAAGACACCTTAAACTCAAGTTTCCTGCAAATTGAGTTGTTGTACTGTTGAGGATGGACTGAGCAATTGCCCAAAAAGGGTAGTCCATTCTTCCAAACCTCTATCCTCGGCCAAGACACCCTGTTCAAAGGCTTTAGTTTGTGGTCAAACATTGCGAGATTCTAAGGCCTCACGGTGGACAGGCTTGAGGATAGGATAGGCAGTCTCAAGGCCACTAATGCTGCAATTTTTTTTTTTAAGACAGTGAGAGAGATACAGAGAGAAAGGTCTTCCTTCCGTTGGTTCACTCCCCTAATGGCCACCACGGCTGGAACTGCGCTGATCCAAAGCCAGGAGCCGGGTGCTTCCTCCCGGTCTCCCATGCAGGTGCAGGGACCCAACAACTTGGGCCATCCTCCGCTGCCCTCCTGGGCCACAGCAGAGAGCTGGACTGGAAGAGGAACAACTGGGACTAGTACCCGGTGCCCCAACCAGGACTGGAACCTGGGTTCTGGTGCTGCAGGTGGAGGATTAACCAAGTGAGCCAAAGTGTTGGCCTTGCAATGCTTGATTGTCCCTGAGCCCACAGCTGGCTGAGATCAGTACAATACAGAGACAGGATTAAGGTCCACATTGATATGGCCTTCCCAATGCTGTAGTACGCTCATGTACTAAGGCTGTTGCAGCTAACCAGGGTAAGGTTGAGAAGGACACTAGTCCATTTCACTAGTGACATGGGTCTCCAACTTGCACTTGGCAAAGTCCAGAAGCTCTAACTGTGGAATTGGTCTGGGTGTGAGGGCAGAGGACATCTACCCAGCACTGGGTTTCACCACGGTGGGAGCTGACACTGGATTCCAAGCCTAAGACCTGCACTTAATTTCCTCTCCCTACCCCAACTGGGGGACATCTCTCCACACTACATTGCTTCAGGTTGAGGGAAGGACTGACACAGGTGACTATTTATGCCCGCCCAGCTGTTTTCAATGTGCCTTTTCTTAATATTATGCTAGAATTGCATTGTGACTTTTCACCCAGCTCTCTAAGCCTTTCTTAAGTAGTCTCACACATAAATACTTGGCATTACTATGTATCTACCTTGCTCTGCCTGATGAAAACTCCACTTTCTTTTTTTAAAGATTTATTTATTTTATTTCGAAGAGTTATGGGGGGGAGAGAGAGAGAGAGAGAGAGAGAGAGAGAGAGAGAGACTTTCTGTCTGCTGGTTCACTTCCCAGATGGTCAGGCCAAAGCCAGGAGCAAGGAGCTTGGTTCAGGGCTCCCATGTGGGTAGCAGGGGCCCAAGTACTTGGGTCATCTTCCGCTGCTTTTCTGGACCATTATCAGGGAGCTGGATCAGAAGTGGAACAGCTGAAACTCAAACCAACATATTGGATGCCAGTGTTGCAGGTGGAGGCTTTACCCGCTATGCCACAACTCCAGTCCCAAAACTTCACTTCTTATTCTATTTCTATTATTTATTTCTTTGTGGAAACATTGTTAAATCTTGTCTTATTATATGCTTTTATATTGAAAAGATATATTATGTACGAAAATGTGTGCAGTTTGGAAAGGGCTTTTTGTGCAGCATTTAAAACATAATTTGGGATCCTTGCATTTGGGTGCCGACTCCGTTCATGGTTACAGCTTCCAGGTCTTGTGAAGCAACAGGAGGACCCGTGTTCTTGGGTCCCTAACATCCCCTTGGGAGATCTACACTGAGTTGTTCCCTTCCAGGTTTAGGCTGACACCACCTCAACTATTATGGTTATTTGATGAGTGTGCCAGAAAAGGGAAGACATCTTTCTGTCTCTCTGGCTTTTTTAAAAAAGATTTATTAATTTTATTTGAAAGTCAGAGTTACACAGAAAGAGGAGAGGCAGAGAGAGAGAGAGAGAGAGAGCGAGAGAGAGCTCTTCCATCCGATGGTTCACTCCCCAATTGGCTGCAACAGCCGGAGCTGCGCCGATTCAAAGCCAGGAGCCAGGAGCTTCTCCCGGATCTCCCATGCGGGTGCAGGGGCCCAAGGACCCAGGCCATCGTCTACTGCCCTCCCAGGACATAGCAGAGAGCTGGAGCGGAAGTGGAGCAGCCAGGATTTGATCCGGCGCCCCTATGGGATGCCGGTGCTTCAGGCCAGGGTATTAACCCACTGTGCCACAGCACCAGCCCCTCTCTGTCTTTTTAAATAAATAAAATGAGCAGCTTTTTTTTTACCATGACTTAAAAAAGAAAATATCTACAGATGGATACTTTTGATTTTCCCCCTAGATCTTTTACTTGTGCTTCTAAGTGCGCAAAGAAATTCAGATAATCTTATTTTATAAGAAATCGAGGGCCCAGAGCTGTGGCGCAGAGGGTAAAGCTACTGCCTACAGTGCCCGCATCTTATATGGGCACCGGTTTGAGACCCAGTTGCCTCACTCCACTCCCGATTCAGCTCTCTGCTCTGGCCTGGGAAAGCAGTAGAAGACGGCCCAAGTCATTGGGCCCCTGCACCTGCGTAGGAGACCTGGAGGAAGCTCCTGGCTCCTGGCTTTGTATCGGCACAGCTCCGCCATTGCGGCCAACTGGGGAGTGAGCAAGCAGATGGAAGACCTCTCTGTCTCTCTCTCTGCCTCTCCTTTTCTTTCTGTAACTCTGACTTTCAAATAAATAAATAAATCTTTTTTAAAAAAATCAATTTCTTTGGCTCTTGATTTCAGTTACTCCCCAGAAGGCCAAAATGGCTGGAGTCAATCTGAAGCCAGGAGCCAGGAGCTTCCTCTGGATCTCCAGTGAAGGCACAGGGGCCCAAGCACTTGAGCCATCTTTCCCTGCTCTGCTAGGTGCATTTTCAAGGAGCTGGATCAGAAGTGGAGCTACTGGGACTCAATCCAGCATCCATATGGGATTCTGGCACTGTAGGCAGCAGCTTTACCTGCTGTGCCACAGTGCCAGCTCCTTGAAGACTTCTTAGAGATAATATATTGTGCTTTGATTTTATGAGAAACAAAATATGAAGCAATGACAGTACGTGGTAAATTAGTGAGAGTGTAAATTTAAAAGTATCAGATATTTTATAGAAGAAATAAATATTACAAATCGTATTAAATAAATTTCAATAAATAAGTACATTTTAATATAATTTACATTTTAATTATAATTTAATATCCTTGTAATATGTTTTATATAGAAAAGAAAGATATAAATTAAGTCCTTCTGGAAGAGAAAGATAATAGCTATGGAGAGGCATATTCCATGTCATATTAGGATGAAACAATTATATATAACTAACCATCCCCAATTATCACCTAATTTTTATGTTTTGAAGGGTAAATTGCAATTAGGACTGGTGGTCTTCCATGATAGCTTTATGTGAAAAAGTGACTCCTTATGCTTTTTCTCAGTTTACTAATGGACAAAGACAACATGCCATGATGCAAAAGAAATGAAAAAAAAAAAACAAATATGCAATAACTTACATCCAGAGAATATTTAAGTTCCTCCTTCACTAAGAATTATTTGACAGATAAATACTTTCCCACATAACGTGTTAACTTGTAGGCATTGATGTATAATATATGACATCTGTGAGTGTTGCTTCCTTTACAAATTGTTTCTTTAAGCACTTATATAATTATAAAAAGCTGTCTAATATTTCTGTAAATGCAAGCTTTACTAGATCTCATTGACTGTTATTTCTTTGGGGGCTGGATATTGTCTCATTCAGCTTTTCCTGAGCCACCCTGGTTACTAAAGGGCCTACAAATGGGTCCAGCTTGATTTGGGTTTGGTAGGTCTTATATTAATTTTGTTCAAGAGTTAGGACTATTGTAATCAAGCCAGTTCCAACACCTTTCCCAAGCTGTTGCATTCACCATTCTTCCTCCCACACACCATTTCTTGGCTAATATACCATGCATGTCATCCTGCGAGCAGCTGCACGATGCCTGGCATGGATGCAGGGCATTGACTCTGGACTACTGGGAATTACCAGCTGGCACAGTGCATAACCGGATCAGCATCAACAATGTCAAATGAAGTTGTCACTACTTTATTCTAATGAAATCCTGAAGGAGCCCACAAGCTCATGACTTTCTTACTTAAAATTCATGCACATTCTGAAATTTTTGGAAGCAACGGCTGGAAATTCCTTCTATAACTAATAGAAAAGTTGATAACTTATCCTTTTGTCTTACAGTTTATGCCTCTCAAGAATCTGTGGAATGTATATGAGTACTGAAAGATTGAATAATACTGACTCACTGAAGACCAACTTACATAGCAAAGGGTTATGCCAAGTTCAGTAAGAGGTCAAACTTAAAAGCAAAGTGGATACTGATGCCAAAGAAAACATCTTGAGCATAGTTCATTGAATTAATGAAGTGACAGAATCATATTGTGTGAGTGCAGATAGTGGATGGCACTGCACTTAAACAAGATAAAGTACTATTATTGACAATATTTGCTAACCTTATTTCTACGGAGAGTTAGGTTTACAGAGAGTATGCTCCAGTAAAATGACAGCCTATATCACGTTAGGAATATAACAAGAATTCTTAATTTAAACAATGAATCTAAATATCTGTTACATACACATTTTAAGTAAGTTTTTATATTTGAATATTTAATATTATATTCTGGCTCAGTGTCTCAGTAAAAAAATTATATACAACTTAGGACTAAAAACCTATCTGCCAAAGAATAAATTTAAAAAGAGAGAGGACATTAATGATTAGTTGTGTGAAATATAACTATAGAATAATGTAATTTTAGAAATCATCCAATCAATACCTTTAACTTCCATGTGATATCATCAAGGCCTAAGCTCAGAAAGAGAATTTAATGACACCTAAGCACGTGAGCACTCTAGCCTTCAAATCAGAAGTCTATTCTTTCCAATCATCTTGGAAATCCATTGTAGGCATTATGACATTCATGTAACCCTACTGTGATTATTTCACTGCACACTGGCTGTGAGAACACAGGTGGCACTTTACTTTTGTATAGAATTAGAGCTACTAACTTTGAAGTCAATGATTTTCCACATTAATACTGTGTATATAACAACAAAATAAATGTGACCAGTGGCCAAATATCAATAGCAAAGGAGATAAATCTCTAGGATGTGTATACCAAAATGTCTCATAATGGTCTTTAAAGAAAATGTAATAATGTAATATTTCTGCATGAGCATAGACTATGTACATTTTGAACTGAAACTAAAAACCACACGGACATAGCAAACTTCATCCTGAATAAACAACAACAGAACCCATGCCCAAGCAGGTTGAAGAATATATACCCCATTTGTACAAAAATAAATAAACAAATGCTTGATGGATAGAGTGCATGAATTCAGAAAGACATATACCAAGCACTCACCTGGAATTATCTATCCCTGGGAGGTAGAACTAATGGAAGGGGAGAAGCATTTTTATTTCTGGTATTATGGCAGATGTCCTAAAGAGCACTCTGGCCTCAGAATCAGCCCTTAAGTCATGCAGATCCGGCTGAAAAGCCCATGAGAGTATTTCAGGCATAGAAAGCCAAGACACTCTGGAAAAAAAAAAAAAAAAAAAAAAAACACCTCAATGAAAGATCTCCGCGAGTGAGATCCCAGTGGAAAGAACAGGTCATCAAAGAAGGAGGTACCGAGGTACCTTTCTCTGAAGGGAGGAGAGACATGGCCTTGTCTAAATATGATCAGAGTCAGTGAACTCAGGGGGCTTCCATAGCCTTGGCAGCTCATGACAAGAGCCTAGGGTGATTACTGATGCCATAAACAAGAGTGTCAAATTGTTAAGTCAACAACAGGAGTCACTGTGCACTTACTCCTCATGTAGGATCTCTGTCCTTAGTGTGCTGTACATTGAGATTTAATGCTATAACTAGTACTCAAACAGTATTTTTCACTTTATGTTTCTGTGTGGGAGCAAACTGATGAAATCTTTACTTAATGTATGCTAAACTGATCTTCTGTATATAAAGAGAATCGAAAATGAATTTTGATGTGAATGGAAGGGGAGAGGGAGTGGGAAAGGGGAGGGTTGTGGGGGGAAGCCATTGTAATCCATAAGCTGTACTTTGGAAATTTATATTCATTAAATAAAAGTTAAAAATAAAAAAATAAAAAAAAATCACATTTCCATTTCATTTTCAAGATTTTGGTGTCACACATTATTCTTGTAATATTATTTTATTATAATTTATTCTAAAATGATCCTGGAAATGAAATATGTAATCCAATGTGACTAATTTGACAAATCACTGAATGAGGATATGCTTTTATATCTATTTCAAGCATTACCCGAATGACATAAAATATGTCAAAGAGATCAGAAAAAAATGAGAGGTTTTCAGTAAGAAGCAGAATTCCAAATGGCAGATCCAAAAATCACATATTTAATGAAATTATTTTGGAATGTTTCCCTGAGTTATTGACAAATATTTTTAACATATTAAATTTTAAATCAGTGACTGTAGGCTATCACTTACCTGTGAAAACTACACCATGTAGTCAGCCCTAAACAACTGTGTAAATTCACCAAAAGACAGATTTTTAAGTAGGAGGGGAAGCACTGCTTTATCTACATGTATGTTGTGAAAACATCTGTATACACGCACACTTATCTGATCTTCTCCTGCCAACCTGAATGATTCAGTGTCTCCCATAGTCTCACAGGGGCACTAAATTGTTAAGGTTAAGTTAGCATTACCATCTTTGGTTGCATTTACTGAAAATGTTAATGTCTTCTTATCTAGGTATTCTGGAAATGCAGCCATACTGTAGATCTCAATGACCTCCTGAGCCATAACTTGAGGAGGTCACTATAAATTTTCTGAAAACATGAGTGAATGTTATTAGTTCTGATATTCCTTCTTTCCAGTTAGATAAAAATGTCTGGGAACGGCTTGTTAAGAGTACTAGAGTAGCAATCAACCCATCTAAATTCCATTTCTATCCCTTCTCCTTTTTAAATGTAAGAACTTGGATTAGTCACTTACTATTTCTTTTCCTTGGTACCTGCTTCCGAAGCTATGATAAGAAACAGAATTAAATACATTTAGCTTTTAAATTTTATTTTCCACATAACCATTACAGAGTCCCATATACACAGGGTTGCTTTTGAGAAACTGAGCTGAATGGTTCTTTAATGAGTAAATGTTTTTAACATATTCTGTGACTGGGCTAATGAAGCTAAATCTGATCATATCTCAAATATCTAACATATAGTGTGTTATTTTCTAAGGTAGAAGTCTAGAATAGGTTCATTTAAATATAAGATTCAATAACAAATCCCTAGCCCATACAAAAAACTCATCTAACATTTTTCTCACATGACTAAAATTCTCTGACACCTATATGATGGTTAGTCAAAATATTTACTTGTTGTTAAAATAAAATATGAAAAAATAATAATTAACCAATGTGTATTTGTGATTTTTTTTCCTATTTTCTGAACAACAGAGACACACCTAATTGAAAGAGCTACCTGAAAGAAAACTTTTTTTACTAGATAATGCTTAAAATTGATCATCATTTTCCTTGTCCACTTCAATAAAGTCAGCCTTTAAAGATGGTTTGTGTCTTGTCCTTCATCCCCTCAGAAGTTTGGATATAAGGAAAAACAAAATAGTGATATAGTTTATCCCACATGCTTCTTACTGCTCTAATACATTTTCTTCAGCACTGATTGATGAAGCAATTTTATGTCAATAATTTTCTATAAGCCCTTTATCAAAGAAGGGTAATCTGCAGCAGTACCACACAACAGACGACCACATCCGTCACACCATAACCAATAGCTAGACGTCCGTGGTGAATCCTTGGTCACACAACACAAGTACACACACATGCACATATATACCATACATACAGCTCACATGCATAAACACACAGGTACTTTATGAACTTTATGGGTCAAGGGAATTGAAGGGTAAGTTAATTTGGTGTAATTTTTTTGAAATCCATAGGTAGTATTTCTCATAATATGCATGTCCATGAATGCTTGAAGACTCCTCATATATGCAGTGAGAAATTGAGAAGGCCCGTAACCCATCGTCATCTGCAATTGCAAGCTACAGACTCAGGGCAGCAGGTGCTGCAACAAAGTCCAAAGCTGAGGACCAGGGGATTGAGAAAAAGAGATGGCATCCATGCCAATCCCTGACATACAGAAAATGAGTAGATTCCTTCTTCTACTTTTGTAGTTCTACTGTGGTTCTCAACACATTGAACAATGCCCCTCATCCCATTAGAATGAAACGTCTCACTTCCTGAACCCACCAATTCCAGTATCTATTTCATGTTGAAACACCCTCACAGACATACTCAGAAATAATGGTATTCTGAGCCCCCTATAGCCAATAAATTTGACATATAAAATTAATCATCAGAAGCCCAATCCAAGTCAGCTTGACAATCATAAGCACCTCCTTAAACAGTACTTAATCTTTAAAGACATGAATGAGATCACAATTTTTTAAGGACTTACTTATTTGAAAGGGAGAGTAACAGAAAGAGAGGGAGAGAAAAAGAAAAATAGAGAGAGAGAACTTCTATCCACTGGGTCACTTCTCAAATACCCACAAAAGCCAAAGCTAGGCCAGGGCAAAGCCAGGAACCGGGAACTCCATTTGGATCTCCCACTTGGATGCATAGACCCAAGGATTTGGGCCACCATTTTTGTCTCCCGGATGCATTATCAGGAAACTGAACCAGAAGTATAGTAGCAAGTAATCAACCCAGACACTCCAATTATAGGATGCAGGTGTCCCAAACAGTGGGTTAACTTGCTTTGCCACAACACCCTCCACACTAACAAAATACACTGACTCTACCTTTGGAAGAGATGAAGTCCTTGAGTGATGTCACTTTTTTTGGTATCCTTAACTTAAATCCCGATGATGTAAAATTAACAATACTGATATACTATGGTTTAAAATCAATTTATCTATGTTGCTTGATAAGGAAATAAAACAAGAAAGAACATTGGTTTTAGTGTAGATACAAGTGTATTCATAGATAAATATGGAGAAAATACCTGAGAAAGTCACATTTTTCATTTTTATAAATGACCACATAATCATAGCTGGCTTTTATAATTACTTTGACTCATTGTCCATTCTGTGTTCCTTTGGCCTTCAGCAAGCACCTCAGCTGATTTTGATTCTTACTTGGAAAAGTGACCCAAACTTTCATTCTTAAAGAGGCTGGGTCAGTAGTACTTCCTGGATATTGCTGTTGCAGTGTTCATTGACCATATTCACATGGAAAGGTGATACTAAGCGACACCTACGAGATATCCCATATGTGACAGGCTCATCCGTACTTTTATTGTGGCATACGGTCAAGTTTTCTGTTGGTAGTCAGTATCAATCATTCCAGCCAACACTGTAAGCCCATTTTTTTTTTTCTTGGCCTATCTATTCAGAGTCGTGTAGAGCCCAAAGTATCTGGGTGGCAGTCTGGAGTTCAAATTCAATAGTATCACTGTTTCTCCCAGTATGGGCATCCCTCTATCCACAATTAGGCCAACAAATCACAAAGTCATGGAAACAGGAGACAAAAATCTTGTTAGTGGGTCACTAAGGGCAATCATGAATGATACCTCTCCAATTTCATCCACTGATTTCTGGACCCTTGAGTCTTGGTTATAAGAGAAACTGTATCAATCTTTAGATGCCGATTCATAGTATATACAGATTTCTTGATAACTCCCCAGCTCTGCAAGTTATTACCACTTAGCTGTCACTATAACTGAGTCTTCAAAAGTCTGTCCCAACCTCTATAAAGCCAGTTGTTTCAAGACACTCAGGAACATAGACTAGTGAACTCCACAAATATGAACAACTGCTTTCTTCTGTGGTTAAGTGAGTTCCTTGGGCAGACGCCACACTGCTGGTGATAAAAGCCTTATATAAATCCGTGGATTCATTTCAGCGGAAGCATTATTACACATAATAAGGGGCTAATAACCACAGAGAGGTGCCTGTGGATGTGTTAATTTGTTCAGAAAATAAGACACATTTGGTACAGACATCGCAATTTGAATGATGATCTGGTTATGGTTACAACAATCTGCTTCATTCTCTAAGATCCATCCATCTTCTCAGCAGGTCAAATAGGAGACTTCCATGCAAATATGCTGGGACTCACCATCCCTGAGTCCCCCAGTCCCTAGTGGTGTCACAAATCTTTGTAAAACTCCCAAGTGATGTGATATTGCTTTTGCTGAACTCTTCCTAGGGCTTCACCTGGCCTTTCCTATAATAATAGCTCTCACTGCACAGGTCAGCAAATCAATGTGGCTGTTCTGACAGCTGATGGAGACAAACCTGTGACACTTACACCAAATAAAAATATAGCACATGTGATTATGTTTAGTGCATTATACTTGACAATAAAAATTACTGTTTACTATGCTCTTTTACTATTGTTTTAGAGTATACTCCAACTTATAAAAAAGTACATGTAAAACAGTATGCCCTTTTTTTTGGTAACAACCTCATACCTCTTGTTTTTATGCATCTTTTGACTTTTTAAAGTCATCGACCTTCCATTTAGGTTTGAGTATGTACATTCAAGGTTTTTCACAGAACAAGAAAATTGCCTAGCATTGCATTTCTCAGATGGTTCTGATGAACACATATTTATTTCAGTTATGCATTATATAACAAGAAATAATTTCAGGATGGGTTAAGGTCCCATTGGACTCAAAATGAGAGGATCCAAGCTACAAATTCGTTGATTTCCCTATTTCTATATGCTGTGTATCAGACTGATGGGTCACTGTGATGTTTTGAGCATCCCAGAACCAATGTTATTCAGAGCCTAGTATCCGGTAGTCCCCGAAGGTCTATTTCCTTTTCCCCAGTGTAGAGTTATCCACGTAAAAGGCCATTTATCCTTTTGGTAAAAGCTGATAAAACCATTCACCTGGAGTTGAGGAGGTTCTTTCTGCTGGAAGTGGAGAGGCCACTTCCACTGGGAAAGAAGACTCCTCAGATGGTAGAGGTGAATGTTGCCAGCTGAAGCAGGGTCTTCCCACATGTCCCCATCACAACTTACAGACATAGATCATTGATAATTACTCCTAAATAAGAGCGCTTACTTTAATAGGAGTCACCCTGTGAAATCGGGAGTTTGACAAACTTTGAGACTCAGCTATATTCAGGATGAGGCTCTGCATATGATTTTCGACAATTTCATCCTTGTGGTTGCAGCAGAAAAGTTCTGAGCACTGTGGTAATTCTAAGCTCTGTGGTAATTCATGTGACACTTGCATTGGGATTTAAACATCCAAGATCACCCTGTCTTTCATTGTGTGCCCAACAACTTTAGGATGATTCAGCAAGCATCGTGATTTTCCTTATTTTGAAAAAATTTTGAAAGTATTACATGGAGAGTCACTTAGCTCGTTGCTTCTTATTGATGGTTGAATTGAAGTATCCAAAGCAGATATTCGAAGTGTTTTTACAAATAGTTCATGACATATAATATCAATGTACCTCCATTATTGGAAAAATAATAATATGTATTCATTCACCTCTGGAAACAACAGAGCCAGTTCAGAAAACTTATCTTTAAAATTCTGTTCCTGGGACCAGCTTTGTAGCATAAGGGTTAAAGCCATGGCCTGCAATGCGGGTATTTCATACAGGTACGGGTTTGTGTCCCTGCTGTTCCACTTCCAATCTAGCTCCTTGCTAAAATAGGCAGAAAAACAGAGAAAGATGGTCCAAATGTTTGTGCTCCTATCATCCATGTGGGAGATCCAAATGAAGCTCCTGGCTCCGGCTCCTGGCTCCTGGCTCCTGGCTTTGGCCTGGCCCAGCCCTGGTCATTGCTACCATCTGAGGAGTGAATAAGTGGGTGAGAAGATCTCTCTTTCTGTCTGTCTGTAATTCTGACTTTCAAATAAATATATAAATCTTTTCGAAATTTGTTTTCCTCTAGAACCACTCTTGATATCAAAATCTATTTTAGTTAGAATTACACAGTGGAACAAAATTAGTAGGAGGATATTGATATATAGATGATAGGGGATAGACAGATAGGCAGATAGAAAGCAGATAGAGTGAAAGGAGATTTCGTGTGAAGAGTTGACTGATTGATTACAGAGACTAGGAAGACTGGAGCTATCTTTGCAAGCTGGAAACCAGGAACATCCAGTATTGAAATTCAGTCTGATTCTGAAGTCATGAAGCCAGGTACACTGATGGTAAAATCTAGTCTGAGTGCTCATGCAGATGAGATGAGATGTCCTGGCTGAATTAGTGAGGCAGCAAAAAAAAAAAGAGACAAATTCTTCCTTCCTTTGCCTTTTGTTCTATTCAAGTTTTCAATAGATTGGTGACACACAGGCACACTGGGAGTGACAAACTCTTGGGGCCCCCATTTGAGGAGTGAAGCAGTGGAGGGCAGATCTCTCTCCCACCACTCCCATCTTTCTCTTGCCACCCCCTCTCTCTTTTCCTCACTTCGCCTTTCAAATACATAAGTAATTTTTAAAAAATAGTAATAAAATCCTCTGCAGGAAATGTAGTGATGTACAGCTTCTCAGCATTCCCCTCTTTCAATACACTCTATTTTAAATCACCTTTTGATGCATAGACTTTGACAAATTTTTGCATGCTTTCATAACAGACTATTTCATTATTTGAGAAGTTATTTTTATTAAAAATGTAGAAAACACTATAGATGATGCACCCTATACTTAAAAATCAGAAAAAGCAGTTGTATTTTTATCGAAACAAAGGTGGAGATACAACCGTAAGTCTTGTATAGCTTCCCACTGAGGCTTGCAAACAACTGAAGGATCTACTGCAAACATCTTGTATTGCTGAGTCAGCTGCCACACCCACCATGGTCTTGATGCTAACAAGGAGTCACTTATTTTACATATTTCCTTTTAAGCATAATGCTCAAATAGAAACTCCAAAAATGGTTGAAATGAAATTCACTGTATAGCACAAGGGTTACCTACAGTTGAATAAACAATTAATCTCTTTCTCTCTCTCTCTCTCTCTATATATATATATGTGTGTGTGTGTGTGTGTGTGTGTGTGTATATAGATATATATCTGTATATATAGAGATATATCTATAGATATAGAGATAGAGATATAGAGATTAATTACATCATTTAAAACAAATTGCATAAATTATGATCTCAAATGAAGAATAATTTTAAGAAGTTAGGACTGCATTTCAAAACATTAATAGGAAGCATAACTTATGTAAAATATGAGTAATATAACTCTACAGACAGATTTATATTCTAACTAAATGTATCTGAGACAAATACAGCTTTTCTTGTCTTCATGGCAATCAACTTCTTTAATCACCTGATTCTCTTGTATACACACCACACCATTTCATTCTCTCCACCTCCAGATTCATGGTTGATGAGTAGCTGAAATTCCTAGTGCAAACTATAGAGCCTTCACCATTTATTTGTATAGCTCAAGTTGTTTGTTCCTGTTTGAGAAGTGGTATAACGTAGTGATAAAAAGCAAATATTTGACTTTTGAGCCCATGACTTACTACTGGTGCAACTTTGAACAAATGAATTAGCCTCAGTCTGTCTCAGGATTACCAAATGGAAAATGGGCTTTAACTCTACTCACAAGATCAAATGAAGTACATATTATGTAGAATGATTTGCACAAATATTGCCCAGAGGAAACACCAAATAAATATTTGTTTGTGTTGTTTTATTGAATTGGAAAGGGATTTGCCCATGATTTCATTTTGAATCACACTCAATGTCAATGCAAACATTTCACAATTGTGTGATGCATCTGTTTGCCAATATCGAAGTGTCACTCACCCCTTCTGTTCCCTGTGGGAAAGAAATGTTTTATAGAAAACCTTGATTCATAAGGCAGAAACAACTATAAATGTCTTGCCAGTTACCATTGGTGCCTCCTGAATCATGCAGTGAAAAATGACTTTCATTTTGCAAAAATTGTTTATGGTCAATTTATGCATCTAGGATCAGATGGATAGGTTACTGGATTAATAGGAGGCCACTTCAAAGTGGTTGCTTGATATTAAGATTACACAAAGTAAAAGACGATTTTTCTATTACACAGAAAGAATAATGAGGCTCAAAATGATGCTAGGTTTGCACCAGATATTCAGGGTACTTTGATGTGGAAATTCCACAGTACTGCAGGCACAGAAATATACACATTACAGTTTTACCTTCAAGTAACTATAACCTCAATGTGATTTTTGATGTGATGACAATATCAGATCATGATTTCAATAGAATATTACTATGTGCATTTGTATCTGTAAATTATGCTGCTATTATGAATAACATGGTTTTTAATCTAAGTAGGGCAACAACTTATTCAGAACTCACTGTAAGCTGAACCCGCACAATCTGGCAGAACCCCAACCCACTGTAACCAAATGATATGGGAGTGGCTGTGCAAGGATAAGCCCTGGTATAGGGAAGCCAACAGGGACTCAGGTTGGCTTTCAGATCTTTATTTTGCCTTAAAAAAATACGAGATGCCAGAATCATCAGACCACTTTTCTCAGTTGGGCTTCTGAAGAATATATGATCCCAGGATTTTTAGATCAATTGATACTGTGATTAGAAATTTCAAGCTATCTTTGAAGTGAATGGTGATTTAACATGACCGTTGGAAGAGAACTCACATCCTGATAATCCCTTGAGCAAAAAAGCAATGAGCAGAGGGACGCAGAGGCACAGCTCCCAGGGTAACGTGTGAATGTACCGAGAGTGGCTTCCTTGCTTTCTGATCTGGACTGCTAGAGATTCTATTCTTATGGGATTTAAACAGGCAATGTGAAATGTTAAATCAGTTCCAGGAATCTCTGTACAAGCTGTCATCTCCACAATTCTAAAGAAAAGTCAAGCTACCGATCTATTTCTTCATGTTCCACATGTGAAACGTTTTTCCACTGAGAAAAAGAAGCCTTATTCATTGGAAGTTTCCACTATTTACTGTGTCATTAATGTATCATGTTAACTTTATCTGTAATTTAATTACAAATTGATTAGTAAAATATTCAGCTTGTATCTTTATCTTCTCTGTGTTAATATATATTAACAATTCAGAGGAGAATTCTTTCTAAAGCAGTTCCATTGTTTAAATTAGGCAATAAAATTGGATTACTTAATAGTAATGCAATAAACCTAGACTGCTTTATCTCCTTCCAAGAAGGCTCATGTATAATATTGTGTCTGATTCCCATGATACCTTTGTGGGGTAAGTACATCAGGTATCCCTGATCTACAAAAGTAGACATTAAAGGAGAGCAATGAAGTGATTTTATTTTTAGGTTAGTGGAATTCCAATGACTAGAACCTAAAGTGTGAGGTCTTTGTGAAGGCAGATTGCTTCTACACCAGGACTTGTGTTTGCTTTAGTGGTTCCACGTCTAGTAACAAATATTCTATCAGTGTTTGCTACACGTGGCTGCATAAAAAAGTCACCAGGGAGATTTTGGAAAAATACTTAGTCCACACACACACACACACACACACACACAATACACACACCCAAATAAGATTAGGAACACTGTAAATGTTGGAACTTTATCATACATACATATTCATTAAATGAGTATAAAAACTGAAAAGACCCAGTAGGAAAATGATACAGTATCAGCTATGCTTGGTTTTCTTCAGTTTTCTAACATTCATTCTTTCAACTTCATTCCTCCCAGTTTTTATCGTTAAATTTAAAAGCTCTGCTGCAACAGGGAGCTTAAAAGTTTTACAGTGAAATATTAATAATGCTCACTTTTTTTAAAGATTTTATTTTTATTTATTTGAGAGGCAGAGTTACAAACATTGAGAGGAAGAGACAGAGAGATCCAAAGCCAGGAGCCAGGTGCTTCTTCCCAGTCTCCCATGTGGGTGCAAGAGCCCAAGGACTTCGGCCATCTTCTACTGTTTTCCCAGGCCATAGCAGAGAGCTAAATGGGAAGAGGAGCAGCCAGGACTAGAACTGGCACCCATATGGGATGCGAGTGCTGCAGGCAGAGCATTAACCTACTGTGACACAGCGCTGGTCCACTTTTCTAAAATACTCAAAGTTATCCAAGAGTTACATATTCTGAGACAGCAACCATGTGCACGTGTCAATTCCTTGCACGTGTCCTTCCTTGTGTTTTTACAAATATATTTAAAATTAGGTTTTTGAATCATGAAATTCAAGTTTGGCCTCTAAATTTCATGACTATTCATGTATGGTTTGCTAATTTCTGAGATATTTGTGTCTTAAATCTACACCATAACTAATGGACTCACTATCTCCTTGAAGTCTTTCAGCTTTTGCTTTACAAATATCAAAATTATATTTAAGGTGCATAAAACAGATGACTGTTGAACAATCTTTGAGAATTGTCCCTTTCAGTAAAGTCAATATCTCATACTTGTCAACAATTTTCACCGTGGGTTATAGTTTATTATTTACTGTTTATATGCTAGCCATTGCCCACTCTCTATTATTGTTTATTTATTTATTTGAGAAGCAGAGAGAGATCCTACATGTTGGTTCACTCCTCAAATACCTGCAACATATGGGGGCCAGACCTCAGGGAAATGCAATCCAGGTCTCCTCTGTGGTGGTGGAAATCCAGCTACCTGAGTCATCACCACTACCTCCTAGCACCTCCATTGTCAGGAAGCTGAAACCAGGAGCTGGAACCGGGGTTGAACCCAGGCTCTCTGATGTCAATTCTGGGCATCCTAACCCATCTCTTATCTATTAGGCCAAAGGCCTCTACCATTTTATATTCTGTTTTCAGAGTATTTTTTTTTTGTTTGCTTGTTTTGTTTTGCTTTTGTTATTTTGTTTTTGTTATACACCTGCTATTGTGCTTCATTTAGGAAGTTTTTCTTAGAATCAATCTTTGATCATTTCTTGTTGTTACTGATAAAGTTATAGTTAATCTTGCCATACTTTTCATAGGTTTATTTATGACGCTCTCCATTTGTTGGTGTTTCCTCTTTACTTTTGTTACAATGCTTTCTATGGCTTATGTTTGAGCTAAATACTTGTCATTACATAACTCCTTAATTTTTTGGTAGTTACTCTAAAAAATTCATCGTTTATTTAAAGTATTATTTTTTTTTTTTTTTTTTTGGACAGGCAGAGTTAGACAGTGAGAGAGAAAGAGAGAGAGACAGAGAGAAAGGTCTTCCCTCCGTTGTTTCACCCCGCCAATGGCCACTATAGCCAGCGCGCTGCGTCGATCCAAAGCCAGGAGCCAGGTGCTTCCTCCTGGTCTCCCATGCGGGTGCAGGGCCCAAGCCCTTGAGCCATCCTCCACTGCCTTCCCAGGCCACAGCAGAGAGCTGGACTGGAAGAGGAGCAACCGGGACAGAATCCGGCGCCCCAACCGGGACTAGAACCCGGGATGCAGGCGCCTCAGGTGGAGGATTAACCAAGTGAGCCGCGGCGCCAGCTGAGTATTAAATTCTTTTTTTTTTTTTTTTTTTTTTTTGACAGGCAGAGTGGACAGTGAGAGAGACAGAGAGAAAGGTCTTCCTTTTACCGTTGGTTCACCCTCCAATGGCCGCTGAGGCCAGTGTGCTGCAGCCGGCGCACCGCGCTGATCAGAAGCCAGGAGCCAGGTGCTTCTCCTGGTCTCCCATGGGGTGCAGGGCCCAAGCACTTGGGCCATCCTCCACTGCACTCCCGGGCCACAGCAGAGAGCTGGCCTGGAAGAGGGGCAACTGGGACAGAATCCGGTGCACCAACTGGGACTAGAACCCGCTGTGCCGGCACCGCAAGGCGGAGGATTAGCCTAGTGAGCCGCGGCGCCGACCTGAGTATTAAATTCTTAATGACACCTTGAGTTAATCAATGGATGCAGTTTAACCTGTTTGCATATTTCTAGGTTCCTCTAATATGACATGGTTTATAATTTTGGTCAAAATGCAGCAATTTGGATAAAAATGTATTACTGATTTTGACTCTATTTAGTCTTAATATTTTCTTTTATTCACTTTTCCTCCACCACTAACACTGTTTTCTTCTGATCCATTTGTTTGGCTTGCAAAAATTTACCCTCCAGAGAAAAAGAATCTATAGAAAGCAAACTTCTTTGCCTTTACGCATCTGAAACTAGTGTTCCTTTACTCTCACGTTTGAGTGATGGCTTGACATGTACGCAGGCTTATCTTCTCCTGCTGAAAAGAAACTTGATCAAGCTGGCACTCATTTATGTGGAGATACTTTCTGTTGAATTCAGAGACTGTTACAGCTGCTTTTGAATTTTTAATGCTGAAATGTCCGGGCTTGTTTATCTGTGTGTGTCTGTGTGTGTGATGTGTGTTTTTCTGGGCAGTTGCTTTATTTTCTTTTTATTTTCATCTTTTTTTTTTAAACTTTTATTTAATGCATATAAATTTCCAAAGTACGACTTATGGATTACAATGGCTTCCCCCCCATAACGTCCCTCCCACCCACAACCCTCCCCTTTCCCACTCCCTCTCCCCTTCCATTCACATCAAGATTCATTTTTGATTATCTTAATATACAGAAGATCAGCTTAGTATACATCAAGTATGGATTTCAACAGTTTGCTCCCACACAGAAACATAAAGTGAAAAATAATAGATGATTTTTTTTAAATGATGATGAAATCAGAGCAGACCTATTGTCATGTTTAATCCCAGTGAGAGTCAAGTTGGGAATTGATAATTTCTTTTTTTTTTTTTTTTTTGACAGAGGATCAGTTTACTATGCATTAAGTAAGGATTTCAACAGTTTGCACCCCCATAGAAACACAAAGTGAAATATACTGTTTGAGTACTCGTTATAGCATTAAATCTCAATGTACAGCACATTAAGGACAGAGATCCTACATGAGGAGTAAGTGCACAGTGACTCCTGTTGTTGACTTTACCAATTGACACTCCTGTCTATGGCATCAGTAATCTCCCTATGCTCCAGTCAAGGGAGAATTTGAGCCCACTCTGAGGGCCGAACAGATTCCCTGTGGGGATCTTGGGAAAGAGCTTCCGATCTCTGGCTCCTGTGGGTATATCATTTGCCTGCTAACTACCTCCAACTTCGTTCAGCTGTGCAGAATTACTTCCCTTTTGAATCAAAAAAAAAAAAAAAAAAAAGAAAGAAAGAAAGAGAGAGAGAGAGATTTACCACGCCTAACCTGGGAGTGTCACCTTTGGCACACCAAACAGAGCTCTCAGGCCACACCCATCTCAAGCCCTAAGGCTCCATCAAAAACAGATAGTTCACTTAATCTAGAGTCATAGTATAACAAGAAAAAGCACCACAGTGAAGAAACCAAATATCTCCAATATGCCAAATAACAAACGCAAAAACCAAGGTAATAAAAACAAGGAAGTCACTATGACGCCCTCAAATGAAAAAGACACCCCAATTCAAGATTATGAAGATGATGAGATAGAAGAAATGCAAGAAGCAGATCTCAAAAAATTGATAAGAACATTAAGAAGTTCTCAAAAACAAATTCTGGAACTACACAAATCCTTAATGGACAAGATAGAAAATCTCTCTCGTGAAAATGAAATATTAAGGAGGAATCAAAATGAAACGAAACAACTAGTACAACAGGAAGCTGTGATAGTGACTGAAGTGAAGAATTCAATAGATCAAATGAAAAACACAATAGAGAGCCTTACAAACAGAATGGGTGAAGCAGAAGAGAGAATATCGGACTTAGAAGACAGAGAATAGGAAAGGATACAGTCAGACCAAAGAAAAGACGAGGAAATTAGAAATCTAAAACATATTGTCGGGAATCTTCAGGATACTATTAAAAAACCCAACATTCGCGTTCTAGGAGTTCCTGAAGGCATGGAGAGGGAGAAAGGATTAGAAGGCCTTTTTAGTGAGATATTAGCAGAAAATTTCCCAGGTTTGGAGAAGGACAGAGAAATCCTAGTACAGGAAGCTCACAGAACCCCTAATAAACACGACCAAAAGAGATCCTCACCACGACACGTTGTAATTAAACTCTCCACAGTGAAACATAAAGAAAAGATCCTAAAATGTGCAAGAGAGAAACGTCAGATTACTCTCAGAGGATCTCCAATCAGACTCACAGCTGACTTCTCATCAGAAACTCTAAAAGCTAGGAGGGAATGGCGAGATATAGCCCAGGTACTAAGAGAGAACAACTGCCAGCCCAGAATATTATATCCTGCAAAGCTATCATTTGTGAATGAAGGTGAAATAAAGACTTTTCATTGCAAACAGAAATTGAAAGAATTTGTTGCCACTCGTCCAGCCCTGCAAAAGATGCTTAAAGATGTGTTACACACAGAAACACAGAAACACGGTCATCAATATTTTCATCTTATTTATTCAGTGGGCCATTTCAGTTTTATCCTTTATATCAGCCTTAATGTCTAGGTTATCCATGAAAATCCAGACGATGCCTGGGAAAAGGTTGAGAAGAAGAAATAGCTAATAGGTTGAACAAGGAAGCTGCTCATGGGAAGCAAGGCTGAGCACATACTCCAGGAAGTGGGAGCTGCTTCTTCCACAAATTCTGCGTTGCCTCAGTTGTCTCATCAGATAAGGGATGGTTTGACCAGCCAGTGCCCCACCTCTACCTATTGCTCCCCAACAGCCATGCCACATAGTGTACAACGGAATGTGATATTTGTAGTCACCATTTGAGCTTTTTCTCTTCATATTGTAGACATCAAATTTCCTCATTCACCAGTTCTTTGCAAGTAAAGTAAACAGAAGTGATAGGTCCCACAAGCCTGGATGGGTGGCATCCATGCCGTCATTCCACAGTGGTTCTTACTACCATGTGAGTAACTGTATTCCCAAAAAGTTTTAGACATATACAATTTTACACATTGAGGTCAAGTTTATATTTAAATAATTTAATGCTCTTTGCTTTGTATATTGTTCCATTTCAGGACTGGTTTTGGATTTGTCATTCATCAGCTACATTTTCTTCAACTTAAGTATCTAGAACTGCACTGTCCACCATGGTATTCACTACCCAGCTCTGAGTATTCACACTTTAAATAGTTAAAATTAAATAAATTGAAAAATTCAGTTCCTAAGTTGCACTAGCCACATGAGAATAGTGTCTACTGATAATATTTATATCGTTATAGGAAGTTATAAATTATAAGTCTAGAATACATCTTGATGTGTAAGAACTGATCTTATTTATGTTAATTGCAATTTTGTTGTAATAAATCTTGACCAATCTCTTTATATAAGTCTTTTTTTTTCTTTATATAAGTCTTATCATCTACATGATTCAGTGAAAAAGTGTGAAAGCAGTAGAACTGGTTTACAGTCAGTATCTCCCACCAGAAACAGCCTCATAACCTGTGTTAGCCTTACTTCTTTCTAAGGAATTAATATAATTTGCCCCATCTATTTCACAGGACTCTCCAAAAGCCCAAACCAGCCTGATTCATAAGTAAAAAAAAAAATAGCAATGAGGAAAAGAAAGCTAGAAACAGGAAGGACAACTCAGTTTCGGCATCCTATTGGACTAACTACAGTAACAACTCCCAAAGCAGTTACCCAGTGCTTTCAATTTCTCTTTCTTCCAGGAACTGTCAAACTCTTCTTGATTTGTTGTGTATTTCTTACACAAGATGTCTGATCTTTTTCACTGAACAGACAGATTGAAACAGAAAAAAAAGTCACAGCGTTGTGAAATTCAGTGAGCCGTGTCTTTGGAACATACTGCAACAAGTGCCCATGTAAAAGGAAAATGACTACCATGAACAGGGTGTTGAAGTCATGGACCAGTGACTACAGCAAAGCACGTCTCATACAACGACGATAATCAACGGCACCCATTAGAAATTCAGACACACAAGCTTACAAGGCACAAGTAAACATGGTTAGAAGAGGAGCCAACATTTTTGGAGACATGCAATTCTAAAATTACTCAGGCACACCAGATACTTGTAAATAAATTGCAAAATATGTTCATAACCTAACAGATTCAATTTTTTTCATTTTTTTTATCTATTTGAAATAGTTACAGAGAGATATAGAGACAGAGAGAGAAAGAGAGAGAGAGGTCTTCCATCCAGTGGTTCACTACCCAAATGGCCTCAATGGCTGGAGCTGAGCTGATCGGAAGCCAGGAACCAGGAGCTTCTTCTGGGTCTCCCACTTGGGTGCAGGGACCCAAGGACTTGGGTCATCCTCTGGTGATTTCCAAGGCACATTAACAGGAAGTGGGATCAGAAGTGGAGCAGCCGGGACTCGAACTGATGCCCATATGTGATGGGCTCTGCGGTCCACCAGCCCCATCAGATTTAGTTTTAAACCTAACGCTCTTTTGCTAGATTTGGTCAGGAGTTGCTAGAAAAATCAAGGCTAGATTTGGGGTATAAAGAAATAGTGAGTAGATTTCTGATAGGAGGTTGGGGAAACCCGGGCATAATAAAGATAATGTATTACATAGCATAACAATTTCAAGAAGTCAACTATTGGGGCCCGTGCTGTGGCGTAGCAGGTAAAGCCACCTCCTTCAGTGCTAGCAGCCCGTATGGGTGCTGGTTTGAGTCCCAGATGCTGCTCTTTGATCCAACTCTCTGCTATGGCCTGAAAAAGCAGTAGAAGATGGCCCAAGTCCTTGGATCCCTGAACCCACATGAGAGACCCACAGGAAGCTCTTGATTCCTGGCTTCGGATCAGCTCAGCTCTGCCACTGAGGAAATTTAGGAAGTAAACCACAAGATAGAAGACCTCTTTCTCTCTCTCTGCCTCTCTGTAACTCTGCCTTTCAAATTTATAAATAAGTAAATTTTAAAAAGAAAAAGAAAGACTTGCAATCATTCAATTTCAAAGAAAAACGTAATAAAATCCCTTTATTACTATAGTAGTAGAGTCTTGATTAAGCAGTTGTCAAGAATATTAATGTAAACACAGTAGATAATTTAGTAACAATTCAAGCCTGCACTATGTCAAATAGTTATAATGGTAAACCATTAGAAAAATAAATGCTGATTAAAATCAATCCTTAAGTTGCAACAGATATTTTAAAAATCACACATTGAAGCCTTAAATTGCATAACCTTAATTTACAAAGCATAGATATTTGGAACCAAGAATGGGAGGTTTCTGTCGCAAAATGTATTTATAAAGTGCAAAAAAGTGAATAAATAATGCATAATGATTTAAAATTATGAATGTTAAAATGTAATTATTATTTTAAAATTCAATTCACTCAATGGAAAATATTTTAACAAAATTAAATAGTGAAATGAATAATGCCTTCTAATGCATGTGTGTGTAGGGAAAACAGAGAAAGAGACAACATAAGTGTGCGGGAAATAATCAAATAGTCCACTGTAGATGTCAAGTGAACAAAGGAAAAAAATACAAGTGATTAATGAATGTAAAAATAGGTGCAATCTTATTTCTTAATAAAAAGAAATGTGAAAAAAATAGACAGCCGGAGAAATGCAAAATGCTTTTTAAGTTGTTCCCCAAAGAAGCACACACATGAGGATTTCCAAAACTTCACAGAAAAAATAGAGGTTAAAGATAAAAATAAAAAACATAAAAACTTCTCAATTTAGATTCCATCAAACTCAGTACATTCTGTAAGTGATGCATTACCCTGAAGAACTGAGTGTCCTGGGAACTTAAGCATGTCAGCGTACTCTTTATTATGTTAGTAGCTGAAGGTTCAAAAATAATTTTGAATCCACGCACAGTTTTTCATAGTACACGTTTTCCATGAACGTTCTGAAGACCGTGTGTGTGTATTTTCATATTTTACACACGTGTATATGAGAGAGAGACAGAGACAGAGAGAGCAGAGCCTGTGGGATGATTCAGTCTGAGGCCCACAGCCTGGGCCCTTGGGGCACTGCTAGTATAGGGAATGGGTTCTGGACGCATCAGAAGTGAGAACTCCAGCGTCTGCAGGCAGGCGAGGGGGACTAATGGGGACTGTCCCAGCTCAAGGGGTGAGCACAGATGGGATGGAAGGGGCTTATGCAAAGAATAGGACTTGTTCTTAGAAAAGGCATGTGTTCCTCCATTAACTCCTTTCCCACAGCTTTACAACATAGGAAGCTGCCAAGGTGAACACAGAGAAGGAAGCCTTGTGTGGACAGACATGCTCCACACCCAGAAGCACTGCCCACGAGATAAATGAGATTTCAGGTGTCTTTTTCACATGACCTTCGTACCCAATATAACACAAGCGTCCTTGAAGAACATTTCACAAGGGAAAAACCAATTAAAATTGACGATAACATTAGAATAATAGCAAAATTGGAGGGAGCAAGAAAACTGAGTCAAATAATAAGAGAATGATTAAAATTACATTGTTTTAGGCAGATAAGATATTCAAAAGGTGAAATTTGTTCATTCTGAAAATGTAATAACATAGGCAAATGCTCAACAAAATATTATGACACTTTTTTATTATGATGCAGATTTGGGTCTTGTGAGCTCCCTGCCTGTGGACCTGGCCCTGTGGCTGCACTCTCACATGGCAAAAGGGGACAAGAGCAAGTGGACCAACTATGTGCGAACACAAGCATTAAGGCCACAGCACCCACAAAATACTGAAAGGGATTTGGTGTGGTGATGCCAGGAACTCTGAATTTTACCATTGCTACTTCTCTTATTTTTTGTATTTCAAAAATGAAATTGTATTTTCATAATCAGCAATGTAATTCTTATAGTCTCTCTATATCTCTTGTAGGTAATAAATGCAGAAGGATAAAATACAGCATGCTAAAGAGCAAGGTCCAGGGCACCGGTCAGGGCAGTGGGTTGTGGCTTAGTCAAATTCTCTGCTGGGCTGGATGGACTGCGAGTGACACCGAGAGAAATTGAAACTGCTGTGCAAAATAAATGATCAGGACTTGGAGGATTTGGGAGTTGAAGAGTCCAATGAGGGGACCGGGGAAGGTCCAAGAAGAGGAAATGGTGCACTGGAGACATGACAGAAGACTGGGCTTTGTCAGAGGGAGCAGGAAGCAACTCCTTGCCAACAGGAAGCAAAGATGTCCTCTAAGCATGGAGCCTCTATTGAGGCTGTGATTTCTGGGCTGCAGGGTATGCCAGTCCATCCACAGCTAGCTGTTCCTAGAAACCAGGATAGAGACACTAGAATCACCACAGGGTGTTCTGCTGTCCGCTGGCTGTGAGAAATGTCAGCACATGTAGGGAATGAAATGCGGAGAGAAAACCCACAGAAGCCGGAAGTAAGAAACACAGATATCAGGAGAGACTCCCATTCTCCTATTCCCCCTCCCGACGCCAGCGCCAGCCTGTGATCATGCAAGTGTGGGAAGGCTTTGTTCCCTGTGTCACAGCACACTGGCAGCTCTCTCATACAGACCAGGTGTGGGATTTGCCTGCTCTTTAAGGTGTGGGCTGACCCTGCGAAATAGAGGTCTGGTAGACCACCTAGAGATTGCTATGTGATAAATGCCTTGCGCAAATAGATCATGGGAAGCAACTTTATGTCTTGTGTTAGGAATTGCAGGAAACATGGTGAAGAATAAGACATTCCTTCTGAACAAGCTGCTTACAGACTAGCAGAAACAATAAAAATGTTTCAATTTAGAAGGAATTAGAACACACGTGAGTGCAATGCTCCCATATCTCAAGTGTACCTTTCTACTTACATGGGAGCAGACATGACACAGACTCAGATGAAAATGAAAGAGCTTTAAATTCTGAAGAGTCCTAGTTATGTGAGGTTACAGCAAAATGTCTCATCCCCTCAAAGTCTTCAAATGCAATCTTTACAGCTTCTATGGTTTTATTTGTTTGTTTGCTTTAGGTTTTCTACCTCTTTCTTCTAATAAGGTGTCTTTCTGCAGTTCTTGGTCTCATTTGGCAAGGAGTTTAAATGGGAGAAATAGCAGAGTCTTTTATGCTGATTTTCTGTTACACAAGTTGAGGTTGTCAGTCTTGTCACACATCCCTTGCACCCAGCAGATGAAAACTGTCTGCATCTCCACTGAAGCTGTGCTGGACCTAGTCCGCGCTGGTGCAGGGCGACAGGGGCCGAGGCACCACTCCAGCCTGGAGGACTCGTGGCCAGGGGCCTTTCTCAGGTCGGGGGCTTCTGAGACCACACCGTGGCAGCATTCCACGTTGTGACTGCAGCGGCCAGCCTCTTGACAGGTTTAGGATGCAGAGGCATTGACTGCAGATCAAAGGGACAGTCTGCTGGTATAAACCAGTTCGGCGGGTGCAAATGTCCTGCAACAAGGCGCTCTCTACTGGCTTGTGTGCACCTGGGCAGTGTCTCTGCCTCCCCAGCTCCTGGAGGAGTCCTGGCAAAGAAACTGCCCTGGATGCAACCATCCTTCCTGTGGCCAGGATCCGGGAGATGGTTAGAAAATTAAACTCCCTGATAAGGACTAGGAAGGCTAATTGTGTTAACTCTTGTTTTATTACAATTGTATAACCTATTCACCTCTAGTAAATTTTTTAGATTTTGATAAAATACTTGTTCTCCATTAAATTTGCAGGGTAAGAGAGAGTTAATTAATATAATCAGAGAGAGAATGAGAGAGAGGGAGAGACCACTGACAGCTCTTATTACTCATGGGCTGGTTAAGTCAGTGAAACAATTTCTGAGAAAATTCAATCTAATGCTGCATTCATTCTTTAATCACCTAAAAATAGAGTTTTTGAGATTAAACACGGCACTCTTTCAATGGCATTTGGCCCTGCAGAGAGGATTTTTCTTGAAGAACTAAAAATAGAAGAATAAAAAACTATGTTCCTAAACAGAGTGACAGAAACAGCTCAAGAGTTACAGCAAGATTGGGCGTCTCCATGGCTCATCAGTATTCTAGAAATTGCTGTCTTTAAGTATTTATATGATTTTAAAAATTATCATGCACAATGGAAGATAATGATGAATTTACCGGATACTTTAAAAGATCTTTCCAGATTCTGACACAGAAATCAGTGTATCTGAACCCACTGTGGCCTATGTCATTGGTGACTTGCCATAATACACATGAATATTTGGGAATAATAAATACATTAGAGCAGATTCAGATTTCTATATCGTCACATTTTGAAAAGCTTTCTGGAACTGGAGGAAATGGGTGGAGTTGGTGCTGAAGAGTTTGAGAGGGACCTACGAGACTCCTCAGGGGCAGTGCTGATGGACTACTGAAGCTTTGACTCCACCCGACTGATCTTCTTTGGTGTTTTGTCTGTACTGCCCATTACCAGGCCCTCTGCACAGCGGAAACACTCGCATTCTGCATCTCACGTGCAGTCTGAGGCACAAAGGCACTCCCTAAGTGAAAAGTTCATCATTGCTGAAGTCCACAGGACATAAAAGTTCTTATTAACATCTAATGCATGCTGTCCAATCTGCTAAGCACTGAATATACATCTTTTTTTAAGCCAAAGAAATGATCCTGACCACTTGAGTCACTTTTTGTTTTGTAGTGGAGACAGATCAAGGCAGTGACGCAGACAAAGCAACAGAAGAGCCCAACAGCGGATGAGTGGAACTTCTGGTAAGTACAAAGAAGCACCAGAGGGGATCGAGAGGAGGAGATGCACACAGCACCATGGTCTTGATCACTTCCCTGGGAAGTGACGCTTTGCACCCTGTCTGGAGACATTCAAATGATGTCAAGTGGACAAGCAAATATGCCATCTGGAACCATCGAAGCCAAAGGGTCACATAAAGTAACACAACATGACCACCAAGAAACCGAAAAATGAAAACAGCAGAGCAGTGGGCTTAGGATCAAGCTCCGAGAGAGTTTGCCATGTAGAGATAGGTAGAGGAGCAGGAACTGTCAGCAAGAATGAGAAAAGAACCACCAAGAAGTAGGGGCAAAACAGGCCCGTGATTTCTTGCAAGACAAGGTGAGACTGGGTTTCAGAGAGGAAGGAGAACAAATTAAAATTGGTCAAAATATAGCCTTTGGATTTGGTCATGTGGATAGTGTGGTGACACTAGGAAAAATGGTGTCAGTGGATATGTGTGTTTATGTATGTGGGGGGGATATGGAGTGAGTTACAATTGAGTGGAGAAGTGAGTGTAGAAAAACCATTTCTGGATATTTGATGAATGTTTAATTTTGAAAGCAAGCAAACAAATTAATGGTGATTGCACATAAATTTAAGCAGGAGAGAAAAAAATATGTATTTAAATATGACATCTCAGAACATGTTGACAGAACAATGGCCATGATGCAAGAGTTCTACAAACTGTTGATGTCAGAAATTAGCAGCTAATCCAAGGCACAAAGGCCTTGGGCAGGCTGGATAGGATGGGGGTGGGCACTGGTAAGGGCTTTGTCTTTTCTGGGAGGAGTGAGGTTAAGCCATATAAAGACAAAGCTTCGTGCAGAGATAGCTGGGCACATCATCTTTGGAGGATTGCCTGCAAAGGAAGGAAGAAGCAGGGACAAGGAGCATTCATCCTGTGGTTGATGAGAGAAACACAATAAATAATGGAGAGAGACACAGAGAAGGAAAGGAATGGAGAGCTTAATGCTTTTTCTCATAAAGCAATGAATAGGTAAAAAAAAAGATTGACTTTTCTTTTTATTTATTTTTTTTATTTTTATTTATTTGACAGGCAGAGTTATATACAGTGAGAGAGAGAGACAGAGAGAAAGGTCTTCCTTCCGTTGGTTCACTACCCAGATGGCCACTACGGCCAATGCTGTGCCGATCCAAAGCCAGGAGCCAGGTGCTTCCTCCTGGTCTCCCACGTGGGTGCAGGGCCCAAGCACTTGGCCATCCTTCACTGCCCTCCCAGGCCACAGCAGAGAGCTGGACTGGAAGAGGAGCAACCGGGACTAGAACCCGGCACGCATATGGGATGCTGGTGCCGCAGGTGGAGGATTAACCAGTGAGCCATGGTGCCAGCCCCAAGATTGACTTTTCATGTGAATGAGGAAGGGTGAAAAAGAAGTCCTCTTGAATACACTGGACTAGCACACAGCACAAAGTTTGATTTTCCGCCCGACAGGTCTCATATAAATTCATCTTTCTCCATATAAATTGAGCCAAGATTGCAATATAGAGTTGGAGCAGCAGTGAGAGCAAGGTCTGATACTTCCTTTCCACTGGATGAGCAGTAGAGATGGAAGGAGGTTTCATACCCATGTTTATTCCAAGTGCTGTCTGGAATTTTCATGCCTCTAAATTCTACCTGAGGAGAAGGTCTGTGGCTCTCAGATATGATCCCCAGAGGTGACTGATTAGGAACGGCTGTGCTGACTGGCTTCACCCACTGGCCAACCAGGAGGAGCAGGGAATTGAGTAATTATTCGTTCTGTGATGTGAACTAAGAAGAAAACCTTCAGGAGCTGAATCTACTTCACTCCAGCCTTAAGAGCCCTCACAGACTCTCCCACTCAAATGTCCCATCCTCATCTCTAATATGAGTCTAAACACTTAATGGGATACCTTCCCCTCCAACTCCACTTCTGGCCATCTCTCCTGAACCCACATTAAAGTCATTGGCATCGCTTTTCTCAGAGTCACACAGATGCACAGGTTTCGGATATTAGGAGTCATATCCAACACTTTATCCTCAGCAGATTGGACCAACATCACATTAATTCAGGTGTCTTAATTTCTTCATGTTCACCATTTCTTTTTCACTTGTTGTAGGTTTTTTTTTTGTTTTTTTTTGTTTTGTTTTGTTTTGTTTTTTGTTTGTTTTGTTTTTTTTTTTTTTTTTTGACAGGCAGAGTTAGACAGCGAGAGAGGGAGAAAAGAGAGACAGAGAGAAAGGTTTTCCTTTTCCGTTGGTTCACCCCCTAAGTGGCCACTACGGCTGACATGCTGCAGCCAGCGTGCTGCGCTGATCGAAAGCCAGGAGCCAGGTGCTTCCTCCTGGTCTCCCATGTGGGTGCAGGGCCCAAGCACTTGAGCCATCCTCCACTGCCTTCCCGGGCCACAGAAGAGAGATGGACTGGAAGAGGAGCAACTGGGACAAAATCCGGTGCCCCAACTGGGACTAGAACCTGGGGTGCCAGCGCCACAGGCAGAGGATTAGCCTAGTGAGCCGCGGCACCAGCCTGTTGTTGTAGTTCTAATTCACATCTCCCTAACCATCCAGTTTATTCCACTCTATCCTGTGTGCCAGTACTGGCATCATTTATTTGGTGCAAAAAACTTTTGAAATATGTATGTATTTTTTTGTACCCTACACTATCCATGACCTTTTTGGAGACTTCATATATAATTAAGGCTGCAGTTTAATTCTCAACAGAAAATATCACAGCAAAATAGAGGTTTACTGGAAAAAACGGATTTGCAGAAAGCATCCTAAGACCTTGAGTGTGCTATCAACCTATCCCTAAGACCTTGAGTGTGCTATCAACCTATCAAGTCATTTCCTGACACTGACCTTCTTGCAAGATTTTGCCTTTGGACTTATCCTGGAAGGCATTCTCTGAGAGGATGAGATCACTTCGTTTTCTTTCTGGTACATCTGGGGGAGAAAAACATATATGAAATCTGACTTGGACTTTGGATCCTCTTAAAAACTGTGGAATAAGTAAACTAGAACTTCCTAAATCTGTGCTGTGAGCTGAAAGCATCATGTGCTATAATGGAAAGCCTTGCAAACTTTTGCAAAAAAGTTCAACAGCTGCCACACAAGGAATACAAGAAAGAATAAAAGTTAGAAAATTGAGAGGATGAATCCAATCATCTGGGACCTTCTGTTCCATGGTAACAATCAGAATGTTTTGCAGAACTCAGCTTTCATAAGTTGCTGGAATGCCTCACTGTGATTGTGATGAAAATTACTATATCCATGAGTCTTAATTGTACTACACGAGGAATGAATAAATACCCTGCATAATGTTATGCTTGAAATGTGACGCACATAGACTCAATTCGTGGAATGTTAAAATCTTACCAAACTAAATTCTATGCCTAAGAGTGTAAAACAAACACAAAGCCCTCAGGCAGAGTGTAATAAACGTTGGCGATATCCTTTCCACAGTTAAGAACAAGTTTGCTATAATTAATATTTATGACCCTAAATAGCTAAAATTTGTTTCCTTTCATTTTTTTCCTATGCACTTTAGTTTCAAAATCATTTTATTCTTTCTGTGCTACAAGACATCCTATGGGTATGTGTTAATTTTCTCCAAGCCTGAATTGTGCTTAGGCTTCTTGATTATGTCAATTTGGTTGAATGATAGCATATATTCATATTCATGTGCAATGCTGAATGTTTTTCACATAGAAAATATGAAAAAGGGAGTTAAAATAGGAATTCTTTAATAACTATTATGAGAAATACCCAAAATTGTACTTCTTGGTAGAGTATTTCAAATAACAAGGAAAAGAGAATAATACAGAAATACTTAGCAGTCATTTAAAATTAACTCAATCTAAATTAAAAATTCAGAGTGTAGGATTCAAATGGTCCTATAGTTATAGTATGGACAGTTATCAAAATAGATCTCAGTAATGAAAGGCAACTTGTTGAACATTTGGAAAACATGAAGTTCATTGCATAAGGTTACAAAAGGAGGGGATGTGATGCAGATGGAAGAAAACATGTGACTTGGTAAATTCCAGAACAAGGTCCTAAGTAAGGACAACTGAGAAATCTGAATCTGCTGTGAGCTTCTGGCCTTAAGCTTCATACTCAAGGTAGCAAGCAGTGAAGCACCACCATAGTTCATAGAACCAAGGCTCAGACTTTAACCTGCAGGCTGTTTGAGAAACAGCCAAAACAGAGAAAAAGGAGAAAGAAAATCAGGTGAATAGTTCATGTTTCTCTTGAAAATATGCGTTGTGTGTAGAACTAAGAATTGAAGTATACTGTAGAGTATACCAACCCTAGCCAAGGTTGATGACATTCCACCTGACAGCAGAAGTAGGGCAGACCATAGAAAGTAGAGAAGAACGGCTGAAACAATTGCTGTCCACAGTTCCCAGGAGGATTTCAGAGATGACCAGCTCTCTGCCATCAACATAGATCATTATCTGGTTGGAAAAAAGGAACCTTGATGTCAACAGATGCCTAAAAATTTCTAAGTGCTTGAATCCCCAAATAAAAACAAAACATATCAATAAATTCAACATTATCAGATATGTTGTAATTCATATTTCAAATCTTTCAAGGTGAACAAAAAGTTTGTTTCAGCTGCTTTGGAGGTTGTTAGAAGTCAGGGAGCAGCATTGTCCAAGTATGAACTGTATGAACCTCGGGCCAAGTCTCCCAAGATTGTGCTCCCCTCAGCAGACTGTTCCAGTCAACAATGAGAATGTTCTCTTTCCAGTCACAAATCCACTCCACCATCTTTATCAGGCATTATCTATTTCATCACTTGATCACAAACCACATCTATGGTCTCTCAAGTGCCTTATACATTCAGAAGCAATTTTTTTTCATACTCTTGGCTTTAGAAATTTCCCCCATACCATGTCCTCACTGATGTGTGATTCTTCTAGCATCTGAATATTTGAGCCTTCCCCATCCCCCAACTTCATATGGTGGCATCCTAACCCTCAGGGTAGTGGTATTAAGGAATGTTTAGATGTTGTGGCAGAGCCCTGATGACTGAGATTAGTTGTCTTATTAAAGATGCCTGAAAGAGCCCTCTCACCCCTTCTACCCTGTGAGGACTTAGCAAAAAAGATAGCTCTCCATGGACACAGTGCAGGTATTCACTGAGTGCTGAGTCTGATAGTGCCTTGATCTTGGACTTCACAACACACAAGACTAAGAAATAAATTTCTGTTGTTTATAAGCCACTCCATGTATGGTGCTTTGTTATATCAGTCCAAATGAACCAAGACAGGTCCCTTCATCTTTAAAACAACAAACCTATGAACTCAACTCTATCTATGATTTCTCCCTTCCTCTTGGGGTGATGAAGAAGGTCGCTCTTCTCTCACTGAAGCTGATCTTGGCGTACGTTGGCCAGATTCCACCCCATCACCGGCTTCTTTCTTTAGTTGGGACCTCTGTCCTCCATCACTTTCTGCTTCTCTTTTGGATCATTGCTTTCAGTGGGCATCATAAAAGTTCTGGGATCCCATCTTAAAAGCACTAAATAAAAAAATCCAATTCTTGGCTACCGTCTCTCTCTAGCTATGTACCTCCTCCTTACCATTGAAGTATCCAAAATTACAAACTGATTTTACATTTCAACTCCTATTTTTCCACAACTATTACACATTTTTTCCTCCCCATCAACTCTTACTACTATTGAATGCTGAATTTCCAAGCTATCGCCTTCATAACATCTCCTGGGTAGAAAGACAAACACTGGAATAGTATTGACTCCTTGCTGTGTTGTAAAGGTGACTCTCACTGCGAAGTGTTTGAGGACTGGGTAAGCCTTGCGTGTTATAGGACTAGTGAACACAGTCAGGTGAGGTTCAGCAGTAGGTTTGAAATGGTCCTGGAGTATAATTTACCTCTTTGATTAAAGAATTAATAAATATTTTAAAAAATTCTCAAGATGGGTAAAGTTATCTGCAATTTTTATCTTCTTGGAAAGTTTCTGGGAATACTAAGTTTCTGTGTTGAAGTTAGTAGATTATCAAAGTCATTTGAATGTAGACAATTAGCGTAGTAGAAGATTTAAATATCATATTTAAATATGCAATGCATTCTTTCTTCTTCATCGACCCAACACATCAACATCTTTAAATTAAAGTAGCTATTGCTTGTTTTTCATGAAATATTTTCATTCTATTCGATTTGCTATACTGTGTTATTATTATCCAGATTTCTTTTCTGGATTCTTCTTCTCTGTCTGATCTCTAAATGTTCAGAGTTCTGAGCTCAAGGCTGGATCATTTCTCTGCCCTATATGCTTCATTTTCCTGAACTATCTTATCTATCTCAGTCATATTAGATAAAACCTGTACAGTAATCATATTTGAATTAACATCCAATTAGGAAAATAATTGAATTCACAACAATCCTTCATTTCCATCTAAGAGGTTCTTTGGACATAATAGTTCAGAGTATAATTGTTGAACGGGTGTAAATCTTTTCCTTCCAGGACTTCTATCTCAGTGTATTTTATTACTGCAGTCTCTTGGCTGTGCAAACTGTCACCCAGCAGGCAACACTCACCATGCATTCATTCTCCCATTGTAAACGGCAGTAGGTGAACACTGGGCTTTGGCCTTTCCTCTGATCCCACAGGCCCTGTTACACTTGAGGTTTTAAACTAGTCTCTACGCTTATTATAAATTTTGTGAATGACTCTATCTTTGCACCTTTTTCTAGTTTTCTGTCTCTTCTACTGAATATTATTCCCTTCCTAAGTTTCCACCTTCATCTCTGTAATGCCTCACAAATCTCCATTGCTTGATGTGAAAATCTATTGAGCATTAATTCCATAATTTCAATTTCTTCTAGAGAAACAATGTTATAATTACAGACATTTCAAACTCAAATGTCCCAAACTGAATTATTCTATTTCCTTCTTGAACCTCAAACCAATGGTCTCTCTTACTGTCCCTGTCAACATAATGGTGCTCTCTGTCCTCTATTCTAGAAAGGTCATGGTCATGACCAATGACTCTATCCTCTTCCTCAGCCATCACATTTGGGTTGTTATTATGTTCTATAAGAGTATTTCAGATTTATTCTGGAATATTTTCATCTCCTCTAACAAATTAGCAACTCTAATCCTTAACTGTTTCATCTCTTATATAGGTAATTTCAGTCACCTTGAGTATTTCTCTGCTTTTTAGTTATGGATTTTCCTGGCTAGTTTTTTCTGTTACTCACCACTTTACTTTATAAAACACATATTTGACTACTGGGGCTCCCAGCATGGAGTTCATCACTGTATGGTTTGAATATTCTTCTACGGACAGGTTGATGACCACTCCTCCCCTTTGATGAACTCTAATAACAGTTACACCTGGAGAATTCTTGAAGCTAGGTATATACATCAGTGTCTCCACATTCTGTTGCCTTTCTGTCTTCCCTCTTAAATGGCTGTTTCTTCCTTGATAGTTTGATAGACTCCTACATATTGTTAATTGCTCAACTAATGCATGTCCTTCAGGAAGTTATCACCACCTCCCCAGCCTTGCCTTCTCCTAAAGGATAGCACCCATGCTACTGTGTTGGAAATATTCACCTATGTGCCTCTGTCCCTTAAAGACTATGAGCTCTTATGGTTACTAATTATCTCTTAACATACACTATTGTTTTTCAATAAATGTTGACTAAGGACATTATAAGTTGAAAGACAAAGATAGTAGCTAAGAAAAAGACCTTCAGAGAGGTATATAGCAGGACAACTCAAATGCAGACAGAGTATTTTTATAATATTACAGGCAATACTGAAACTTTGAATATTTTTGAGTAGAAAAATAATCATTGTTTCAATTATTATAGCATGTGAGTGGTGGAGTAGAAGAGAGATTTGGAGAAAAGAAAACAACCTTCACACATAAGCCAAAACTTGTAATTCTTTTGAAAATTCAAGAGAAAAAATCAGATTGCTTTCAGGAAAGTACTTTTTGTGGACATATTCATAACAATGACTGAATTCACCAAAATAATTTTATGGTCTGGAACGAGCTGTTGCTGTGCTAAGTGCACAGTCAATGGTGGAAGGCGTGAGTCACATTTATGTACATCTGAGCTTCTGGCATTTGCCGGTGATTGGGGTAAGCACACTGGAATAGAGAAAGCATGGGTAAAATATGTAAAGTTTTTAAGTCCACAAAAAGGCACCTAAATATGAATATGAGTGAAAGTTAGGTAGCAGAACACCAACTTATTCATTCCATTCAGTATCTGCTTGCTTACATTTTAAATCAAAACTTTAAATGCAAACGATCACCTGGATACAACCTAAGGCACTGTTTCTGTGTTCATCTTTCTTTAGGAAGGCATCAGGGAAGTCACTCCAGTAATACCAGATTGCCAATTTGTATACATCTGGGTCCTGTATAAGAATCCATTGATGAAACTCAGATTCTTCCGAAAAGCATGCTAATTGTGTACCCTCCTTTAAAAATGCTCACTTCTTTGTTGGAGATCCATTACATTTGTCTGATTCCATCAGCTCTATAACTTGTAGTGTGCACATGAGGTTTGTGAATGCATGGTGTCTCACAGTGATGAAGACTTAAAACCTCACTCTGTTCATCTTTGAAAGTTGAATGAAAATAGGAGATTCAGAGGCATGTGCTATTTTAATAGCCTGTACCAACTATCCTGTCCTTGTATTCTCTATCTTTTAAGAAATGAAGCTGTAAGAACAAAATCACTGAGAATAACAAAAGAAGGTGTTGTTATTATCAAAACCAAACGGAGAATAATTACATGCAGGAGAAGTCTGAATGGACTTCCTGAAGACATAGATAGACACAGACACAGAGTTAGAAGGAAGGGATGGGAATAAAATGAATTTAGAAAACATCTAGGTTTGGGGAGAGAAGATGATTTTAATACCTAGATATTATTATTATTATTATTTGCTTTTTTGTTAATTTGCTATCTAACAGATTTGTGTGTAAACCATTTTCTCTGCCATGTTTCCCGTCAGCAGGAATGATGAGGGCTGGCCAAACTGCGTCCTTGCAAGCATCTGGAATACTCTTATTTACTCTCATAGTGTAAGAAAACCAGGAAACTGTGGACAAATTATCCAGCCTTTCCACTGCAGGAAGTTCATAACTTAAAGGAGCCACCTTGAATTACGATAGAGACCAAATGAGAATCAGGCATGTAAGGGAGCTTGAGCCCAGTGGCACTCCTTCAGCCTTATTGGATTATTGATTTTTGCTTGTCATCTTAGTTTATTCTGAGAATGTGTCTTAAGCCCATGATCACCCGGGAGAGAGTGGGGAGTGTTATTTATTTTACATAATAAAACAGAAATGTGAAAATTTATGAATCTGCCCATGGAGTGGGGCTTATTCTAATATAACAAGTACTAAGAAGACTTGTCACACTGAACTTTATTTGAACCTCAAAGAATGTGGAGTTAATTTACATTTCATTCTAGGCTAGTAATTCCCACAGCACAATGAGCTGGTTACAGAATGCACAAGCCAAGTGTATCCTCCCCGCTGCCGGATCCTTTGGGCACCATCCTGCAGCTCCGGCCATAATCAGGCAGAGCCTTACTCTGCACGTTTGGAGAGAAGGCTCCTTGTGCAAAGAGCAGGACTTCAAAATCAAGTTGCTGGGCACTTCTCATTGCAACTGCAGGCTTAACTTGGGGCCCAACAACAATCCCAACAGCAGTTCAGAATACGTGTCAATCCACCATCTAGGAATTCTTTCATTGATGAAGTCCAAAAAAAGGAGGTGGCAGTTAAATAATAATTGTTATGTAAATTTTATAAAGTTTCAAACTAAAAATAATGCTTGCCTTGAAAAATTAATTAATATACTGTCTGCAATTTAAAATATTACAGGAGCAGAGTTATACCCACAGTCTTACTTGATAATTTTCTCGTTAAAAATTTTCTGTTGGCTTGAAGATTTCCTATAGATTTCTGCATTTCCTCGGGATTATTAGACTTCAGGTTTTCTTGAGTTCTACAGATTTTCCAAAATAGCGTATGATAGTCTAAACTGTAGGTGGCAGTAACTGATGCAGTGTTTTTTTTTTTTCTGTCTCTTACTGAAACAGGCACAGATACAAAATTTTAGCTCCAGTAAATTGCCTGGCACGTTTGTTTCCAGGGCAGAGCTGTGGCACAGTGATTCATCTGCTGCTTGGTTTACCCTCATCCTGGTTCAAGTCCCAATTACTCGGCTTCCAATCCAGCTTCCTAACGAAGCGGCTTCCTGCTACTTCAGGAAGCAGCAGCAATGGCTCAAGTACTTGATTCCATGACACCCTCATGGGAGACATGCATTGAATTCCTGGATGTTGTTGGCATTTGGGGAGTGAACCAGCAGACGGAAGCTCTCTCTCCATCTGACTCTCTGCCTTTCAAATAAAAATGGAGATAAATAAGTATATATGTTTTTAAAAAATACAAATTTCTGTGCGCCTCCATCTCTGAACAATCCGAATTCATCATTTTTGACTTGCCTTAAGGGTTCTAACAAGCCTCTTCAAGCAATTTGACCTGGAACATTGGTGCAAACTCTTTGTCGTTCGACAAATGGTCTCAAATCAGAGCATTTGCGATCTCAAATAGGAAGTATTCTGCTAAAAGCAACAGTTGCAACTCAACTGAATTTAGTGTCTTGGTGAGCATCAATTTGTATTCCCTAAAGGTCAACTCTTTACCCAGCCCCAAGGATGCTTATGAGACATACATAGCCAATGAATCCATAATGTCGTTTATGTGTGTGGCAGGCCATCTTTTCCAGAGGCAGCCAATGATAAAGCCCATTCATGAGTTATTTGTCTCTCAATTAGAGGTGGGATCTATGTCCCTACTCCTTGAGTCTAGGTTCAGGACTACTGGATCCAACAGCATGCGAGTGTGTGGCTCAAAGTCTTGTCTCATCTCCCTGGATTTAAAGAGTTCTCATCATGGCATCCTCATCAAATGATAGATGGCCACCAAGCTGCAAGGCAACCCATACATGTTCCTACAGAGAAATCATATGGAAAAGTCCTGAGGCTTCCTGAAGAGAGAGAGATGCCTGCCGAGTCCCAGTCACTCCCACTCCCCCACACAACAAGGGACCTGAAGCAATTGACTTTATAAAGAAAGGGGTTGTTTTAGTTTTTGCTGCTCAAACTCCAATTTTTAAAATTTTTTATTTATTTGACACTCAGAGTTACAGAGACAGAATGAGAGAAGGGGGTGCGGGAGAGAAAGAGAAAGAAAATTTTCCAGCTTCTAGTTCACTCAGTTAACTCCTCCAATGTCTGCAGTGGCTAGGGCTAGACTAGGCTGAAGCCAGAAGCCCTGAACTTCTTCCAGGTCTCCTACATGGAAGCAGGGGCCCAAGCACTTGGTCCATCTTCCACTGCTTTCCCAGGACATTATCAGGGAGCTGTATTGAAGTGGAGCAGCCAGGACTCAAACTGGTGCCCATAAGGGATGCTAACATCTCAGACTGAGGCTTAACCTGCTACACCACAGTGCTGGTCCCTCAAACTCCCATATTGAGCCTTCCTCTTGTATTTGTTGTGTTGTGGTGGGTGTAAGGATCACACCTCAAACCAGGAGCAGACAGAGGGAGGGACCAGGCCTTTTTCTCTTATATAAGGAAGGGACTTCAGTAGGTTTGAATTTGAAAATAGCTTCAGAATTAGAAGATAGCTTCATATTGATATAAAAACTTTAGAAATCCATGCATATGAGGGAGTCTTCAAAAATTCAATCTAAATGTCTACTGTGGGAAAATCATGCATCAGTTGCAAACATTTTTGCACAAAAATAAACTGATCATTTAATTCCTTTTAGACATCTATTTATTTATTTGAAAGATGGACAGAGAAGGAGTCAGAGAGAAATACATACATATTAAAAATTTGCATCTTCTGTTTCGTTCCCTAAATGCCTGAAAAAGCTGAGACTAGGTCAGAGCCAAGCTAGGAGCTGGGACCTCAGGCCAGGTCTCCCACACAGGTGCAAGGGACCCAACTACTTGAGCCACCACTGCCCCTTCCAAGGGTCTGAATTAGCAGAAAGGTGGAGTCAGCCATCAGGAACTCAGGTACTGGGCATGCCAAGCACTAGGCTTAAAGTCTGCTCCCAATTCATCTTTCAAATGGATTTCAAAAAGTCCATTTGAAAGATGAATTGGGAGCAGACTTTTAGCCTAGTGCTTAAGATCCCACAATTTTTACACCATGTGTGTGTATATACACATATGTGTATATATAAATACATACTTACATATTATATTTATTTATATTATAAATATATACTATATATTATAACATATATAATAATATATATTTATATATAAATGTCTAAAAGTATGAGATAACATTACATTTGTTTTTCTAGGGGGCCTTATTTCACTTACCATAGTGATATCCATTCCATCCATTTTGTTGTAAATGTCAGTATGTCATTCATTTTTATAGCTGAATCACATTTCATCATGTGTATGTGTCACATTTTCTTTTCCCAATCATTATTTGATGGACATCTAGGTTAATTTCCTATCTTTGGTACTGTGAAGTGACTTGGACACAGGAGTACGGGTATCTCTTTCACATGTTGGTTTCATTTCCTTTGAATATATTCTCACAAGTGGGATAACTGGGTCATATGGTTGATCTATGTTTGTTTACTGGGGGATCTCCATACTGTTTTCCATTATAGTTGTACCCATTTGCGTTCCCACCAGTGGTTTATTGGGGTACCCTTTTTCTATACAACCTCATGGATATTTGTTACTTTTTGATTTTTGTGTAATAGCCATTTTAACTGGAGTGAGAAGACACCCCATTGTTATTTTTGTTTGCATTTCCCTGATTATTCATGATTCTGAGCATTTTTTTAATCTGTTCATTGGCCATTTGCATTTCTCCCTTCAGTAAATACTTGTTTATACCCTTTGCCCATTTTTAAGTGGACTGTTTGTTTTTTCCTGTTGAGTTTCTTTAGCTTCTTAAATGTTCTAGATATTACTCCACTGTCAGAAGTGTACTTTGCAAATATTTTCTCCCATTCTGTCTGTTGCCTCTTCACTTTTTAAAGTGTTCCCTTTGCTATATGAAAGCTTCTTATGTTGATACAATCCTATTTGTCAAGTTTTCTTTTATTGACTTTGCTTCTGGAGTTTTATCCAACATGTCTTTGCCTAGGTCTATGCATTAGTGTTTCCCTTGTTTTCCTCTAGTAAGTTTATTGTTTCAGGTCTTAAGTTTAGGTACTTAATCAATTGTGAGTTGACTTTTGTATAGAGTGAAAGGTAGAGGTCTTCTTTCAAACTTCTGCATGAGAAACCCATTTTTCCCAACACCATTTGTTGAAGAAGCTGTCCTTTCTCCAATGAGTAATTTTAGCTCATTTGTCAAGCATTAGTTAGTTGCAGATGTGTGGGTTAATTTCTGGGGTTTCTATTCTGTTCCATTGATCTACATGCGTATTTTTGTGCTAGTATTAGGCTGTTCTGACTGTAACAGCACTGCAGTATGTCTTGAAATCTGGTATATTTTTAAAAAGATTTGTTTATTTGAGAGGCAGAGTTACAGAGACACAGAGGAGCAGAGAGAGAGAGAGAGAGAGAGAGAGAGAGAGAGAAGTCTTCCATCCACCAGTTCACTCCCCAAATGGCCGCAATGGCCAGAGCTGAGCCAATCCATAAGCCAGGAGCCAGGAGCTTCTTCCAGGTCTCCCATATGTGCACAAGGGCACAAGGACTTGGTGCATATTCTACTGCTTTCCCAGGCAATAGCAGAGAGCTAGATCAGAAGTGGAGCAGCCAGGACTTGAACCAGCACACATATGGAATGCTAGCACTTGCAGGTGGTGGCTTTACCTGCTACACCACAGCACCAGCCCTTCCAGCTTTGTTTTTAGTGTTGAAGATTACTTTGGCTATTCGGAGTCTTTATTGTCATCACTGAATTTAGATTTTTTTTTTCTAGTTCTGTGAAGAATTTCCTTGGAATTTTGATTGGGATCATATTCACTCTAAAAATGCCTTGGGTAGTATGGGCATTTTGATAATACAGATTCTTCCCATCCATTAACATGAAAATTTTTTGGTTTTTTCTGTCTTTTATTTCTTTCATCAATGTTTTATAATCTTGGTTGTAGATATGTTTCACATCCTTGGCTAAATGTATTTCAAGGCATTTAAATATTTTTGTACTTATTATAATGGGATTGATCTTACAAGTTCTTTTTCAGTCAGTGTATAAGAATGTTATTGATTTTTGTGTGTAGATTTTATATCCTGAAACTTACATAAAACTATAGTAATCTCTTAGTGGAGTCCTTTGCTGCCATCATATAAAGATCATGTCATATCCAAACAGAGATAATTTGACTTTATTCTTTCCAACTTGTATCCCTTTGATTTCTTTTTCTTGCCTAATAGCTCTGGCTAAATCTTTCAGAACTGCACAGAATAATAGGGATGAAAGTGGGTATCCTTGATTGGTTTTTAGTTTTAGTGAAGATACTTCCAGTTTTATCATATTCAATATGATGTTGACTGTGTGTTTGTCATACACTGCCTTTATTATGTTGATATATGTTCCTTCATTACAAGGCTTGTGTCATGAAAGGATGTTATATTTTATCCAAAGCTTTCTCTGTATCTATGGGCATAATCATATGGTTTTTATCCTTAATTTCACTGATGAGATGTGTCAATTTGTTGATTTGTGCATGTTAAACTCTTGCATCCCTGGGCTAAATTCTCCATGGTTTGGATAGATGATTTTTTGATGCATTGCTGGATTTGATTTGCTATTTTGTTATTTTGTTGAGGGTTTTTTGATCCAACGTCATCTGGGTCTTTGTCTACAGTTCGCTCCCCACTTTTTGGTGCTGTATTTTTCTCTGGTTTTAGAATTAAGGTAATGCTAACATAAAATAATGAGTTTGGAAGGGCTCCCTTTCTGTCAATTGTTTTAGATAGTTTGTGAAGAATTGGGATTAGTTCTTACCTAGGAGTCTAGTAGAGGGGCCAGCTTTGTGGCATTGTGGATAAAGCTGCCACTTGCAATGCCAACATTGCCTTTGGGTGCTGGTCATGTCTCAGCTGCCTCATTTCTCATCCAGCTCCTTGCTAATGTTCTAGGAAATACATCATAAGATGGCCCCTGTCACCCAAGTGGGAGACCCAGAAGAAGCTCCTGACTCCTGGCTTCAGCCTGGCCCAGGCCTGGCCATTGCAGCCATCTGGGGCGTGAAGAGTGAAACAGCAGAAGGAAGATATCTCTCTGTCTGTTTCTCTCTCTCATTCTCTCTCTCTCTCTCTCTCTCTCTCTCTCTCTCTCCATTTCTGACTTTCAAATAAATAGATAAGCCCTTAGAAAATAACATAAATGTCTGGTAGAACTTAGCAGTTCAGCCATCCAGTCCTGTGCTTCTCTATGTTGCCTCTGGAGGCTCTACATTACTGATTCAATCTCATTCTTGGTTATTGGCCTTTTCAAATTATCTATGTCTTTTTATTTGCATTTTGGTAAATCATATGTGTTGAGAAATGTATGTATTTCTTCTAGATATTCAATTTGTTGGTATATAGCTGTGTGTAATAGTTCCTAATGATTCTTTATGTGTCTGCAGTATCATTTGTAGCATTTCCTTTTTCTTCTTTGATTTAACTAATTTGAATCTTTTCTCTCCCTTTTTTGGTTAGGTGGTCCAACAATTTACTAGGTGGTCCAATAATTTAGTAATTTTTTATTCAAAAAAACCAGATTTTCATTTCACTAACCTTTCATGGTATTTCAATTTCATTTAATTCTTACCTACTTTTGACTTTTTCCCTCTACTAATTTGGGGTTTGATTTGTTCTTATTTTTCTAGGACCTTGAGATGCATTTTTAGATCCATTATTTGATACATTTTCAATTTTTTGATATAGGCACTATTGCTGTAAACTTTGCTCTTAACACTGCTTTTCTTGCATCCTATAAGTTTTGGTATGTTGTGTTTCACTTTAATTTCTTTTAAGGAATTTTTTTTAGTTTCCTTTTTGACTTATTCTGTAACCCACTGTTCATTCAGGAGCATGTTGTTCAGTCTCCATGTGATTGTATATTTTGTAAAGTTTCTTTCATTGTTAATTTCCAGCTCTACTCCATTGTGGTCTGAAAAGATACACAATATGATTACTTCATTAAAAATTTGTTGAGACTTGTTTATGGCCTCATATAGGGTTTATTCTAGAAAAGTTTCCATACACTATGTATAGAATGTGCATTTTGTAGTTGTGGGTTACAATGTTCTGTAAATATATAATAGGCTTATTTGGTATACAGTGTGGATTAGCTCTTCTGTTTCTTTGTTGATTTTTTTGTCTAGTTGATCTGCTCACTGGCGAAAGAGGGGTGTTGTATCCCCCACAATTATCATATTGGAGCTTATCTCTTATACATTTGTTTTATAAAACTGGGTGACCAAGCATTGGGTGCATATAAATTTAATATAGTATTATCATCTTGTTGAAATGATCTCTTAATAACCTTGTGTCTCTTAATAATTTTTATCTTAAATTCTATTTTATCTGTGGTGAGTATAGGTACTCCTGTTTGCTTTTCATCTCCATTTTCATGGAATATATTTTTCTATATTTTCACTATCAGTCTGGGTTTGTTTCTTTGTTTGTTTTGCTTTTTTTAAAGATTTTATTTCTTTATTTGAGAGGTAGAGTTACAGAGAGAGGGAGAGACAGGGAGAAAGGTCTTCCATCTGCTGGTTCATTCCCCAAATGGCCGCAATGGCCAGAGATATGCCAATCTGAAGCCAGGAACCAGGAGCTTCTTCTGGGTCTCCCATGCGGGTGCAATCTTCTACTGATTTCCCAGGCCACAGCAGAGAGCTGGGTTGGAAGAGCAGTAGCCAAGATTAAAACCAATGCCCATATGGGATGCCATTGTTTCAAGTGGAGAAATAACCTACTGCTCCACAGCACCAGCTCCTTTTTTTGCCTTTTAAAAAAACGATTTCAGGTAAACAAATTTCATGTATTTCATATACACAGATTCAGGGACATAGTGATACTTTCCACCCTACCCTCATTCCTGCACACAATCCCATCCTTCTTCCTCTACCCTTTCCTATTCCATTCTTATTTTTTACAAAGACCTATTAGTAGTTAACTTTAGAATCACAAGATTAACCCTACACTAAGTAAATAGTTAAATAAATAGTATGAAGAGAGAAAAAAGGGGGTTCTTCAATAGTGGAGACAAGGGCTATTAAAAATCATTGCATCTCAGGCCAGCGCCGTGGCTCAACAGGCTAATCCTCCGCCTAGCGGCACTGGCACACCGGGTTCTAGTCCCAGTCGGGGCACTGGATTCTGTCCCGGTTGCCCCTCTTCCAGGCCAGCTCTCTGCTATGGCCCGGGAGTGCAGTGGAGGATGGCCCAAGTGCTTGGGCCCTGTACCCGCATGGGAGACCAGGATAATTACTTGGCTCCTGCCATCGGATCAGCGCGGTGCACCGGCCACAGCGCACCGGCCGCGGCAGCCATTGGAGGGTGAACCAACGGCAAAGGAAGACCTTTCTCTCTGTCTCTCTGTCTCTCTCTCTCACTGTCCACTCTGTCTGTCAAAAAAAAAAAAATCCTTGCATCTCAAAGTGTCAATTTCACGGCTATAGATTACCTTTACTCTATTAGTTACCATAGATCAGGGAGAACATATGGCATTTGACATTTTGGGACTGGCTCATTTCACTAAGGATAAAGATTTCTAGTTGCATCCCTTTTGTTATAACAACAGGATTTTATTTTTAACTTCTGAGTAGTATTGCATAGTATACATATTCATAATTTCGTTATCCAGTCTTCAGTTGATAGACATCTGGTCTGATTCCATATCTTAGCTGTTGTGAATGAGCTGCAACAAAAATGTGGGGGTACAGATCACTCTTTCATATGCAGATTTCTTTTCATTTGGGTAAATTATCAGGAGTGAGAATGTTGGGCCATACAGTAGGTCCATATTCAGATTTCTGCAGTGGCTGCACCAGTTCACACTCCCACCAATAGTGGATTAGGGCACCTTTTCCCTTACATCCCCACCAGCATTTATTTTCTGTTGATTTCTGGATGAGAGCCATTCTAACTGGGATGCAGTGAAACTTCATTGTGGTTTTGATTTGCATTTCCATGGTGGCTAGTGATCCTGAGCATTGTTTCATGTGTCTGTTGGCCATTTGAAATTCTTCTCTCAAAAAATGCCTTTTCAAGTCATGTGTTCATTTCTTCACTGGACTGTTTGTATTGTTGTTGTTGAATTTCATGAGGTCTTTATAGATTCTGGATAGTAATACTTTATTAGATGCATAGTTTGCAAATATTTTTTCACCTTCTGTCAGTTGCCTCTTAACTTAGCTGAGTGTTTCTTTTGTAGTGCAGAAGTTTCTCAGATTGATGTAATTACATTTGTCAAGTTAGGCTTTGATTGCCTGTTCTTTTGGGGTCTTTTCTCAGAAGTCATTGCATATACCATGTCTTGCAGAGTTCCCCCAATTTTCCCTAGTAATTTCATAATATTGGCTTATAGATTTAGGTGTTTGATCCATTTTGAGTGGCCTTTTGAGTAAGGTGTAAGGTAGGGATCTTGCTTCATACTTCTACACACAGATCCAGTTTTCACAGCACCTTTGTTTAAGACACTGTCCTTACGCCAAGGATTGATTCTAGCTCCTTTGTCAAAGATAAGTTGGTTGTAAATATGTGGATTGATTTCTGGAGTTTGTATTGTGTTCCGTTGGTCTACAAATCTGTTTTTCTTGCCAGTACCAGTCTGTTCTGATTATAACTACCCTGTAATATGTCTTGAAATCAGGTATTGTGATGCTTCCAGCTTTGGCTTTGCTGTATAAGATTGCTATAGGAGTCAGTACTGTGGCTTAGAAGGTAAAAATCCACTGTCTGCAATGGCACCATCCCATAAGCATGTCAGTTCAAGTTCCAGCTGCTTCACTCTGATCCAGCTCCCTGCTAATGTGCCTGGGAAAGCAGTGAAGGATGGCCCCTGCACTTATGCGGGAGACCCAGAAGAAGCTCCTGGCTCCTGGCTCCTGGCTCCTGGCTCCTGGCTTTGGATGGGCCCAGCTCCGGCCATTGCAGCATTTGGGGCATGAACTAGCAGATGGAAGACCTCTCTCTTTCTCTCGCTATCTCTCTTTCTCTCTCCAATTCTGACTTTCAAATAAATGAATAAATTTTTAAAAAAGATTGCTTTAGCTGTTCAGGGTCTCTTGTTTCCATATGAATTTTAGCATTATTTTTTCTAGATCTGAGAAGAATGTTGGTATTTTAATTGGGATTAACAGTGAATCTGTAAATTGCATTTGGTAGTATGTACATTTTGATTTTATTTATTCTTCCAATCCAGGAATACAGGAGATTTTTCCATTTTTTGTGTCTTCTTCTATTTCTTTGTTTAGTGTTTTAAAATTTTCATCATAGACATCTTTGATATCCTTGATTAAATTTATTCCAGGGGCCACTGCTGTGGGATAGCAGATAAAGCCACCGCCTAGAGTGCCAGCATCCCATATGGGCATCAGTTTGAGTCCTGGCTACTCCACTTCTGATACAGCTCTTTGCTATGGCCTTGGAAAGCAGTAGAAGATGACCCACATGCTTGGGCCCACAAACCCACGTGGAAGACCTTGAAGAAGCTCCTGGCTTCTGGCTTCTGGCTTCAGATTGGCCCAGCTCCAGCCATTGTGGCCAATTAGAGAGTGAACCAGCAGATGAAAGACCTTCCTCTCTCTCTCTCTGTCACTCTCTCCCTCTCCCTCTCCCTCTATCTCTCATCTTTCTTTGTGTAATTCTGACTTGCAAATAAATAAATAAATTATTTTAAAAATTATCCCATGTTTAAAATTTTTGGTGCTATTGTGAATGGGATTAAATTTAGAAATTTTTTCTCAGCCATGGAATTGTTTGTGTATAGAGAGGGTGTTAATTTTTGTGTGTATAATTTTATATCCTGCTACTTTACTAAACTCCTTTATGAGTTTGAATAGTTTCTTAGTGGAGTCTTTTGGAAACTTACATATTTAGAATCATCTCATCTGCAAATAGGGATAGTTTTACTTAGTCCTTCCCAATTTGTATCCTTTGATTTATTTTTCTTGCCTAATGGCTATTTCTAAATCTTCCAGAATTTATTGAATACTAATGGTGAGAGTGGGCATTCTTGTCTGGTTCCAGATCTTAGTGGAGATGTTTCTAACTTTCCCCCATTCAGTAAGATACTGACTGGGTTTACCATAAATTGCTTTGATTGTCTCAAGGAATGTTCCTTCTTTACCTTATTTCCTCGAGGTTTTCATCATGAATGGATGCTGTATTTTATCCAATGCTTTCTCTGCATCTATTGAGATAATCATATGGCTTTTGTTCTTCAGTCTGTTAATGTGATGTATTACATTGATTGATTTGCAGGGATAAATCCCTCTTGGTCTAAGTAAATGATCTTTCGGATGTTTTGTTGGATTCTATTAGCTAGTATTTTGTTGAGGATTTTTGCATCTATGCTCTCAGGGATAATGATCTATAGTTTTCTTTCTCTGTTGTATGTTTTCCCGGTTTAGGAGTTTGGGAGGATTCCCTCCATTTCAATCGTTTTGAATAGTTTGAGAATAACTTGAATTAGTTCTTTTTTAAATGTCTGGTATAATTCAACAGTGAAGCCTTTCAGTCCTTGACTTTCCTTTGTTGGGAGGCTCATTATTACTGATTCAACTTATCTCTTATTATTGGTCTGTTTAGGTTTCTTATCTTTGTTACTCAGTTTTGGTAAATTGTATGTGTCCTGGAATCTATCTATTTCTTCTAGGTTTCCTGATTTGTTGGCATACAGCTCCTGTAGTAATTCCTGAAGATTCTTTTTATTTCTGTGTTGTCTGTTGTTAAATTGTTTTTCATCTCTGACTTATTGCTTTGGATCTTCTCCCTCTTTTTTTGGTTAGTTGGCCAGGGATGTATCAATGTTGTTTATTTAAAAAAGAGGTCTTCACTTCACTGATCTTTCGTATTCTTTCAATTTTTATTATTTCTATTCTAATTTAAATTATTTTCCTTCTAATAATTTTGTGTTTGATTTTTGTTGATTTTCTAGGTCCTTGAGATGCATTGATAGTTGATTTATTTGGTACCTTTCCAGTTTCTTCATGTAGGCATCAATTGCTTATAAATGTCCCTAGTAACACTGCTCTTGTTGTATGCCATAGTTTTGAAATTCTGTGTTGTCGTCTTCATTTCCAGAATTTTTTTATTTCTCTTCTGTTTTCTTCTATGAACCACTGCCCATTCAGGAGCATGTTGTTCAGTCTCCATGTGTTTGCATGTGTTCTAGAGATTCTTGAGTTCTTTATTTCCAGCTTCGTTAGACTGTAGTCAGGGAAGATGCATGATATGTTTTATTTTTTTGAATTTGCTGAGGCTTGCTTTATGGCCTAGCATATGGTCTATCCTAGAGAAAGTTCCATGCACTGGTGAGTGAATGTGTATTCTGCCACTCTGGGATAAAAAGTTCTGTGCATTTCAGCTAGGTCCATTTGGTCAATAGAGTACATTAGCTCCATTGTTTCTTTGTTGACTTTCTCTCTAGTTGATCTGTCCATTGATGAAAGTGCAGTGTTGAAGTCCCCATTATTATTATATTGGAGTTTATATCTCCTTTGAGATCCACTAACATTGCTTTTAAATAGGTAGGTGCTCTGTAATTGGGTGCATATGCATTTATTATAGTCACATCTTCCTCTTCAATTGATCATTCAATCATTACATAGAGCCCCTCTTTGTCTCTTTTAACAGTTTTATGCTAAAATTTATTTTGTAGGATATTAGAATGGCTACACCTGTTCTTTTTTGCTTTCCATTACCATGGAATATCTTTTTCCATCCTTTCACTTTTAGTCTATGTGTATCTTTGTTGTTGAGGTGTTTCTTGTAGGCAGCAAATAGATGGGGCTTATTTTTAATCCATTCAGCCAGTCTGTATCTTTTAACTGAAGAATGTCAGCCATTTGCATTCAAGATTACTATAGATAAGTATCAACTTGGCTTTGCCATTTTTCCATAAATATTCCTGTTGTTTACTTTTGATTTCCTTTGTACTTTTACTGGGAGATTTTCTGATTTCACATACTTTCAAATGGTGACTATCTTTCCGTGTTTCTCTATGTAGCACATCTTTAAGCATCTTTTGTAAGGCTGAATGGATGCTGACAAATTCTTTATGGATGATCTTTATATCGCCTACATTCACAAATGAGAGTTTTGCAGGGTACAGCATTCTGGGTTGACAGTGTTGTTTTGTTTTGTTTTGTTTTCTCTTCAGACTTGGACTATGTCTGTACATTCTCTCCTAGCCTGTAGAGTTTCTGATGAGAAGTCAGTTATGAGTCTATGAAAATACTCTGGCAGTTCTCTTGTACACATTTTAGAATCTTTTCTAAAGATTTAGAAAACATTCTGTGGAATGTTTGACTACTACTATGTGTTCCCTGTACTCGAACGTCCTTTTCTTTCTCCATATTAAGGAGATTTTCTGTAGTTATTTCAGTAAATAGACCTTCACAAACTCCTAAGACCCATATGTTGAGTCGTTGATAGTATCCCATAGGTTTTTAGTTTTTCTAATTTCTTATATTGGGGGTGGAGTCTGAAAATTTCCTGTGGCAGCTAATTTCTAAAGATTTGTCTTCTAGCTCAGATATTCTTTCTTCTACCTCTCCAAGTCTGCTGTTTAAGGCACTTGTGGAGATACTTATTGGTTTTTTCAGTGATGGCTTTTACCTTTGAACTATGTCTTTGTGGCTTAGTGGAATGTCTGCTCTTTCAGTGAATACCCAGAAGTGTACATGGGGTATGGTCAGGGACTCTGGTCAGTGCTACAGCGGTGGTATGAGTATCCAGCGTGAACTCAGTTTGGGTGTGGTAGGTCTCCCTTTGTTAACAAAAGAGGGGATACAGTCACCTCTGCTGGTGTAATCACACCCTCACCTCCCCTCTCCCAAGGTGATCAATGCCCAGGTGTTAGCCCTCAGGGGTGCAACACTCATCCGTGCTTCTACCTGAACTGCACAAAGGATATCTGTCCAGTCCTCAATGATCTACACCAGGCAATAAGGGAACTCTGAGCATATAAAGCCACACACAGTGATGGCCTAGAGACCCAGCTACACCCTGCAACCTTTTATGCAGTCACAGAGTTCCCACAGTCTCCACACTCAAGGATCCCACAGTCATGGGATGCTGAGGATGCATTCTGCCCCACTAGTCTGTCCTGTCCACAGAGAGCCTGAAACATTCCCAGAGTCAGCAGCCTGTGAAGCTCTGCATAAGTGGTTTGAGCCCCGGAGCCTGTGATACATTGAGAGGCTGGCGGTACCTCACAGTCGGATATGGATGCCCAGCCCTCTGTCAATCCTCTCCAGACAGAATCAAAGTCAGTGAGGATTGCTAATGTTTCCCTCTGGTAAAATCCCTGGATCACATGCATACAAAATAACCACTGGCTGCAGCCACACTCAATCCCAATCACGCTGGTGATGTTCAAGTGTCTCTGTAGGCAGTACTAATGATGGACTGGTCCCTTCTCCTCACCCATTTGCAGGTTTGTGCACCAGAGCTGCTACGGTTGCCTCTACTGACAAGATGGCCACTGTTCCCACTGGTTACTAGGTGCAGGCACAAGACCTGCAGCAGCTGCTGCCTACTTATGTCCAAAATAGTGCACACTGTCTCGTAGCTGTTTGCTGGGAGCCTTTATGGGAGGAAAGGGGGGAGAGAGAGATGTGCCCTTTTCATTTTTCTCTGGGTGAATGGACACCCTGTTTCCCTCAGGGCTCTGGGCCCAACTCAAAGACAGTGTAGTCCACTAGGCTCTCCCTCCAACTATATCATCAATGGCTCAGGCTACTGAAGTCTCCTCTCTCCTGGCTGTCCTCAGTGGGTGCTTTCTCTGGCTTGGTGCTACAGGGTTTGCTGTGTCTGTGCTCATGGCTGTATGTCTGCACCTTTCACACAGAGACATGTTGTCTCTCCTCCTTCCACAGAATCTCCACGCAGTTTTCCTTCCAACTCTCCCCCGAGAATGCACTTCTCCACTTCTTTTTTTCATTATTTTCGCCTAAATTGAAGAGACTCCCCTGTCGCTATTCTGCCATCTTGGAATCCCTCAGTCTGTATGTTTTTACTGTTGAAGTGCATTTATTGTAGGCTGTTTATTAGATTTGTCTTTTTTTAATCCATTCATCCAACCTGTATCTTTTAATTGGGGAATTTAGTACATTTACTTTCAAGGTTATCATTGATAATTAATGACTTGATCCTACCATTTCCCCACAAATATTCCTACCGTTTGTTTTTAATCTCGTTTGCTCTTTTATGAGGGAGTTTTCTGACTTCACATTCTCTCATGATGCTGATTGTTTTTCTCTGTTTTTGTGTCTAGCACATCCTTAAGTATCAATTGTAAGACTGGATGGGTAGTGACTGATTCTTTCCATTTTTGCTTATCTTGGAAAGTCCTCATTTCACCATCATTTATGAATGAGTGCTTTGCTTAGTAAGGAGTTCTGTTTGGCAGCATTCATTTCTTTTAGGATTTGGCCTGTATCTCTCCATTCTCTCGTGGCCTATGGGGTTTCTGTGGAGAAATCTACTGTCTTTATGATAAGAGTTCCTTTAAAGGTGATCTGGAATTCTTCTCCCGCACACTGGAGGATATTCTCTTCATGCTTTACTTTGAAAGTTTGACTATAATGTATCATCCTGAGGATCTTTTCTGATCAAGCCTATTTGGGATTGTGGCCACTTCTTTGCATTTGCATGTCCACATCTTTCTCCAGACTGCTTAACCCTTTTGCTCCTATTTTATTGAGAAGGCTTTCTAAACCATTCTTCATGCCCATACTTTCAGGAACTCCTAAGACTCATGTATTTGATTGTTTGATGATATCTCATAGATCCCAAATGCTGTTTTTGGTCTTTCTAGTTTTTCTTCTGTTTTTTTTTTTTTTTTTTCTGACTGAGATATTTCAAAAGGCCTGTCCACATTGGATGTTCCTTCTCTTCTTCCTCACTAAGTCTATTCTTTAAGACTTTCAACTGTATATTTATTTGACTTTTTGAATACTTCATTTCTAATATTTCTGTTTGGATTTTTTGCTGTATCTAAATCTTGGCTGAATTTCTCATCCTTGTCATGTACTAATTTCCTAATTTCATTTAAGTGTTTCCCTGTGTTTTTGAGTAATCGAGCAACCATTCTTTTTCAGACAATTCATCAATCTCCCCTTCTTCTCAGTGCAATATCAATGTATTATTGTGTTTCTTCAGGGAGTCATATTGTCTTCCTTGTTCATGTTTCTTGTGTTTCTATGTTTATTTTTTGGGCATCTGGGGATCTGCTATTTCTTTCTCTCTTGGAGGATTTTATTTTATTTTATTTTATTGAGGGCTTTGTTCCTAGAAATGTGCATCTGAAATTTGGTGGAGTGCCTAATGGTTACACTTGGGCTTGAGGGGTGTGTTCTGGGTGTGGACACAGAGTTCTGGTCACCATTTGAGGTGATGGGTGTCAATTGTTAAGTATGATGCCCAAGAGGAGTGTGATGGAATGCCTCTGGTTTCAGTGAGTAGGTGGAGCAGATGTTGAATCAGCTAGTGTGTTTTCAGTCTCAGCTTTTCTCCATGCTGGGGTGAACTATGATTCACAGCTAAGTGTGAGCTCATGGTGCCCATGTACTTCACCCCCTCCAGATGTGTGTACCATCCAGAGCATCAACTCATTCTGTAGAGTGTCCCCTGCCATGCTGTGGTACCTGTCCCCAGTGTGCAGGAAGCTCTGAGTCTCCACACTCAGACTAGGCAGGGCCACAGCAACGCAGCCAGAACCTGTGATTCTTTTAGCTTCATGGCTTATGCCCAGAACTCCAACAGCCACAGGGTTCTGGGGCTCTGCCCTCCACCTGGGAAGCTTCCCTGTCTCTGGCTGTTATGGCTTCTGGTAGCAGGGGTACTTTCTGCTGTCCCCTGAGTTAGAACAGAGTTCAACAGCAACTCTACCACAGCAAATTGAGTCAGGCACTTTACTGGGGAATTGGAGGTGGGGGTGAGTAGTTAATGTTGCTTCCCTTTCCAGAACAAAGTAGTCACTCAGATCCCTGGCAGCTCCCCAGGCTGGACTTGCATTCCTGTGGACTGTGCAATTCTCCCGCGGTAAAACCTGATAGTGGTGGCATCCATGGCAGCTTCCCCTGCCTTTCTTAGCAAAATGGGGTTTCCCATCTTGAGCTGATCAGGTAGGTGCAGAGGTGTCTGCCAGCACAACCAGCAACAACAAATCTGTCCTCTCTCCTTGCTACCCCCCTCCCCCCCGGAATCTCTGTTGTATTCTGCCACTGAAACTTTTTCTCAATCGTTTCACTGGGATTTTTCTGATATCTTTCTGTTACCATCAGTGCCGCTTCTCACTATTCAGCCATCTTCAAAACTACCTTAAATAAAATATATCTTAAATAAGAAATCAAGAAACATTATGTTTGATTTACTATTTTGATAAATGGAGAATCTTTAGAAGTGCCGCTTCACACTTCTTTCTAAACAGCACGTACTGCACAGATCAAGGAGCTGATGAGAGGTTTCCATTCATTACTTAGTATATTGGGGAATACCAAGAAGTCTATGGAAAAGTGGAATTAAAAAATAAGCCTATTTTGGTCCATTAGAGATGATCTTTTGTGTAATTTTATACTCAGACACTGAATACATAGACACAGATTCTTTGAAGTATATTTTGCAATAAGGAAGTGAGTATTCAAAGTTGTCTATGCAAAGTTACTGCATTCTAACTTAAGGTCAGTTTATCCAATTCTGTAAAAAACAACAACAAGAAGGCAGGAATGTTACTATAGACTATGCTGATTAAAGATCAGTTTCAGGGAAAATTATTATTTAATAACATGAAGTTGCCATGGGAAGACAACCAGGGCTGATTGCTTTCCACAGTTCTGAAGAACATGGGTTTCTTGACAAGACAACTCCGTCAGATCACGGGCCAACACTGAAGTTCTAAATGTGAGACAGGTCAGGGGTACTAATGCCCGAGGGAGGCAGGGGAAGGCTTGTGGTGATGTCAGCAAAGCAGAAATTCCCCGTGCCTGCATCATCACTGCCTAGCAGAGCGCCAGTTTGAGTCCTGGTTGTGCCTCTTCTGATCCAACCTCCTGATACCTCACCTCGGATGCCCAAGCACTTGCAGCTTGTAACCATGTTGGAAGCCCTGGATGGAAATTCTGGCTCCTGGCTTTGGACTGGCCCAGACCTGACTGCTGTGGCCATGTGGGGAGTGAATCAGCTGATGGACGATATCTCTGTTTATATGTCACTAGGCCTTTCAAATAAATAAGTAAATCTTTAAAGAAATTTCCAAGAGATCATGAGAGCTTTCAGCGGGATCTTTTAGGTGGCTTTGAGTCTGCTGGTGTTCGAGGCCAGCCAGCAGAACATAGATACAGTGCTGCAATCTGTGGTATTATCACTCACATCCAGCAGATTTTCTTAGCAAACACACCCACACAGAGATACTTCTGAAGCATGGACTCAGAGACTCAATCCATGTGGGTCACAGGAATCAGTCACTTGAGCCAGCACCGCTGCCTTTGGAGTGTGCACTGGCAGGAAGCTGGAATCAGGAGCTGGAGATGAGACTAAAGCCCAGGCCCTCTGATGCGGGTCATAGCTTTCTTAACTCTAGGCAAAATGCCCGCACCTAAACTGGCAGCTTTAAACATATTCAAATGTTCATAAAAAAAAAAAAAACAACAACAAAAAAAACAGGAGGCAGCAAGGGGGAATTTGAATAGAAAACATTGGAAACACTGAGTTGGTTCAGGGACGATGCTAATCTTGGATAGACTGTTTGTATCCACTATGTCCATCATTGAAGCTGACATCTCAAAACCAGTTATCAAAACGGAAGAAGAAATGAGATAACAATCACCCATAGCCTCCCTCATGGCCTAACAAATTTTATCAAATTTAGTTCCTCAGATCCACCAAACCCTGGATTTTCTTTAGAGTATCCATAAGAGAGCAAAAAGCTTGATTCCAGAGCTCCCCGCTGCACCAGGTCATTGCTCTCAGTAGACAATAGACATCCACAGATGGGCAAATAGGTGCTTCCCTGTGTTCTCTCTAAGCAACCTCCCCCCATACCCATCACACACATTCCTGGTCTTCACTGGGACACATTCAGGACAAGAAGGCCGGAAGATTCCTGATGCAAATTGTGGGCTTCCTTAGAGTCTAATTCTCTACCTCAGGACTTAACTAACCCCAGTAGTTAGGAGAAGCAGGTGTATGTCATTTATCTTGTATCCACAGGGAATCTGGCAGTTTCTGATGCCAATACTTTCATAAGTAATCAATTTTTACTTTTCTATTACTCTTACCTTCTCTTCAAAACTCTCCTTGTGTTCCACAGTCGCTCTTTCTTGCACACAGTCATCAAAGGCAACCTAATCCACAGGCAGCTCCATCAACTGGTAGCAGGACAGCTTTTGTGGAGGAACCCTACCCCAGCCAAGGAAATTACACTCTGCTCTGCTCCTCCTACCTCCTTCTGAGTCAACCCATGACTCTCCCAGCCTATCAGCTTTTTATCTTTGAGGCTCCAAAGTAAAATGAGTCAAAAAGCTATCTCTGTGAGGATCTTTAATTAGCAGTTTCCAAACATCATCACCAGCACATCCCAGATGAAAGCAACACTGCATGGAGGCACAGCATTGCCAGGCAAAGGGATGTGAACCCCCAGGCTCCCTGTAGACCAGAGCCTCACCACAGCTGCTTTCTTCCCCCCAAAGACCGAGAAGAAGGGAAGCAAGGAAATGAGTCTGCAATGAGAAGGAAGACACACTGGCTCCACTTAACAGCCACAGAGAGAAACATGTTTTTATTTTTTTTGAAGAAAACTGAGTCTCATGAAGTGATCTCCTTACATTGCTTAAATGGAGTGTCAGACAAGGCTGGAAGATGTTTGTAGCAGTGCCAAAGTAAGCAGTGAATAGTGAGAATGCCAAAAGCAGGGCCGAATTCCTGAAACTGCTGTTGCTGCTCTGCCCCTCCTGCACTCTGCAGGCTGCCGAGGAAAGCACAGTGACACTCAGCCTTGCTTTGAAATCACTCAGCATAGGAGATAATTATGATAATGTACACAACAGCTTTTTCTCCTGCTAATGTTCCTTTTCATCAATCTCTCTATTGTTTTCCCCAACAACATGATGGTTAGTAATAGAAGGCCTCAATTCTCTCTCTCTTTTTTAATATCATTAATGCTCACTGAACCACATTTAATTAAGGGAATGTATATTGATACGCATAGCATAATCAGGTCAGGGACTGGAGCTGAAATTGATTGAGGATGGCTCTTTCACACTTACTCCAATTTATGAATGCTCAGATGCAGACAGATAGTGAGAAGGATTTAATTTCCGTTTGTGTTGTTTGCACATTCTTTATAATGTAAGCATTAATTGAACATGCTCAGTGTTGGTGCAGAGCAATCAAGCACATCCATTTTTCATAAATGAAGGTCACAGGTCAATCTCGAGCAAGTTCCAAGCAATCTAGTTATAGAAATGTATTTACATTTGATCAGATAGAATATGAAAGACCAGAGATCTGGAAAATTAGCACCGGGAGAGCAACATAGCCTCAGTGGTGGAATGGCACCTTCTGGAAAGTCAGCACCAATGTCGTCTCTATCGGCGTCTTTCTGGGAAACTCCTTCCTTTTGCCTGTTGAAGCCACTCACCTCAAAGGATCCATTTAGGCAGCTGAGACTAGGGGAAGGGTGCTAGCTGAGAATCAGCTCGGAGAAGGGGGAAGTGCCAATGTACATCTTCAGGACATGCTGTCCATCAGTCCACAGCTGATCATTAAAGGCTTGTGATGTGCTGAGCACTGCAATATGGTTTGGATGTGCTTTGTCCCTCAAGCGCTCTTGCGGTGGAGGTCCCTGGTAGGGGATGGGAGACTTAGAGGGGCTGTAAGAGGTGAGGCCTTGCTGGGGATTGCTTGGGACCTGGAGGCACTGCTCTTGCAGGATTCCGAGGGCTCTCATCACAGGGCATGTTCTCAGTGAGCCCGAGTGGCCCTCTGGCTTCCTGTCTTGCAGGATTCCGAGGGCCCTCATGACAGGGCATGTTCTCAGTGAGCCCGAGTCGTCCTCTGGCTTCCTGTCTTGCAGGATTCCGAGAGTTCTCATGACAGGGCATGTTCTCAGTGAGCCCGAGTGGTCCTCTGGCTTCCTGTCTTGCAGGATTCCGAGGGTTCTCATGACAGGGCATGTTCTCAGTGAGCCCGAGTGGCCCTCTGGCTTCCTGTCTTGCAGGATTCCGAGAGTTCTCATGACAGGGCATGTTCTCAGTGAGCCCGAGTGGCCCTCTGGCTTCCTGTCTTGCAGGATTCCGAGAGTTCTCATGACAGGGCATGTTCTCAGTGAGCCCGAGTGGCCCTCTGGCTTTCTGTCTTGCAGGATTCCGAGGGCTCTCATGACAGGGCATGTTCTCAGTGATCCTGAGCCCTGAGTGGTCCTCTGGCTTCCTGTCTTGCAGGATTCCGAGGGCTCTCATGACAGGGCATGTTCTCAGTGATCCTGAGCCCTGAGTGGCCCTCTGGCTTCCTGTCTTGAGATGTGGCCTCTTCTTCACACACCGATTCGCAGCTTTATGATTCCATCCTCGGATAGGGCTGCACCAGACGCCAGATCACTGGAGGTCTTCATCTTGAACTTTCAGTCCTAAATCTGTAAGCTAAATAAGCTTCTCTTCTCAAATCACCCAGATTTGGGTGTTTTGTTATAGTCTCAAAACTGGACTAATACATTGAGCAACATTTTGCAGTTAAATGTAATACTATTTTTGCAAATGTTTGACAATGTTAGTTTTCCTGGTACAATGATATATTTATTACTGCTTTTCCTTATTGTGTATTTTCCCAAACTTTACATTAATACCCTTATATTTTGAAAGTATTTTGCACATTTAGAGATTGTTTGCATGACTTCAACTTAAAATTAATCCATATATCCCTTCTGACACAATCTGAGCTCTTGTATCTTGATCCCATTATTCTTTAATAAAAATGAGCCACACTTATCAGTCCTGTCCAAAGCATGCCTAATTCTTACATGATAGCAATAGTTTCCATATTTGTGCTCACAGAAATATGAAAAGTAAGTATGGAAGATTTTTGAAATCATCTTATCCCCCAAGAATAAGCATTTTGCCCACACAAATTTATCTATTTATGCCTCTATCAGCAAATGTATTTTACTCATTGCTTCAGAGATATGAAAATGAGGGCTTCATATCATATCTTATTTCATCCTTAGAATTCTTAAAACTTATGTCAGAGTCTTCTACATTCATTTTATATTTTTGTCCTTAAGAAACATATAGTTAATCAGAAAATATACTACTAAAATTTGTTTCTCTGATTTCAAGTTTTCAATTTTTACATGGACTTTATTGAAAATCTAAAGGAAATAATGATTGTTATCAGGAAGCCAATTCTATGTCACATTCAACTTTGCTATCTTTCTTGACTCAAAAAGAAAAACAGAAAGAAAACAAGAGATATTATGGTCAGACCAATATTTAGTTTGGCTATAGGATTCAATGAAATGAAACCAAAGACAAGAATCACAAATTGAAGAAATACTAGTAACAAAAGTGAAAAGAGTAACTTAGTTATCAATCATACGTTCCAAGTAGATTCTCTACCTTCATTTATTAAAATTAGGTGAAAAACACATGTGTGGAACAAGAACTACCCCTAAAAAGGATCCTACAGCCTTTGTGTCTGGAAAACCATGAATAAATTGTGTTTCTGGGAATTAAAGTCTTGTTTGCCCTATTTATTAGACTAAGAAGTAATTAGAAAGAAGGCAGATGCAGTAAAGTTGACAGGCATCTTTTAGTTACTTAAAAATTATTGTTAGGAGCTGGCACTGTGGCACAGTGGGTTAAAGCCCTGGCCTGAAGTGCTGGCATCCCATACCGGTAGCGGTTCTAGTCCCAGCTGCTCTACTTCCGATCCAGCTCTCTGCTATGGCCTGGAAAAGCAGTAGAGAATGGCACAGGTCCTTGGGCCCCTGCACCCACGTGGGAGACCTAGAGGAAGCTCCTGGCTCCTGGCTTAGGATCGGCACAGCTCCAGCCATGGCGGTCATCTAGGGAGTGAACCAGCGGATGGAAGACCTCTCTCTCTGTCTCTACCTCTCTTTTTAACTCTGTCTTTCAAATAAATAAAAAAAAAATTACTCTCAGAGGGAGGGGTTTGCTGCTTCATCAGAGGAAGAGAGTGGAAGCCATCTGCCCTTTCCCTTTGTGTACTGTCCACTTAGAAACATAAAATACTTTTTTATTTACTTACATGAATGACAAGGACGTTTCCAACAGCTTTTATCACATGAGTTTACGTTTTTTAAAGTTCTTGAAAAATTTTATGCTAAAGAGATAGCAACATAAACCATGGAAAATAGAAATAAAGTTACCGTTAGGAGAATAGGAAGAAAAAGAAGTCATAGAGGCATGAATAAAATAGATCCTAAATGTTCAAGTGGAAAAAGGCACCGAAGTGTGTGCTGGATGTGCTCACTTGTCCACCAGCTGGGGACTTTCATTCTTGACAAAGAAGACGTCTTACATAGGCAGACACTGGGAGAAAGATGCTACCAATTTCTAGATCATTGACAAGAAACAATATGTACAATGTCTCTAAATATTTGAGGCAGAAAAAGATCATGGATGGAATGTTGAAAAAATGGAGTCAGGGAAAGGAGTTAAGGAAAAAGGTATCAGAATAGTACTGAGGAAGCAGTCCTCATGAGCTTGATCGTGTCTGCAAGAGCTGTATGTGGGCAAGGACAGTGTGGCATGGGCAGTATGTGCCATGTGTGCCATGCGCTCCATGGGCTGGGTGTGTCCCATGGACAGGGTGTGTGTCATGAACTGTGTGTCATCATGGGTAGTGTGTGTCATGGTCAGTGTGTGCTCCATGGGCAGTGTGTGCCCCATATGCAATGCACTCCATGGGCTGTGTGTGTCCCATGGATAGTGTGTGTGTCATGAACTGTGGGTCACCATGGTCAGTGTGTGCCCTGTGTACAGTGTGCTCCATGGGCTGGGTGTGTCCCATGGATATTGTGTGTCATGAACTGTGGGTCACCATGGTCAGTGTGTGCCCTGTGTACAGTGTGCTCCATGGGCTGGGTGTGTCCCATGGATAGTGTGTGTGTCATGAACTGTGGGTCACCATGGTCAGTGTGTGCCCTGTGTGCAGTGTGCTCCACGGGCTGGGTGTGTCCCATGGATAGTGGGTGTGTCATGGACTGTGTGTCACCATGGGCAGCATGTATACCATGGGCAGTGTGCTCCATGGGCTGTGTGTGTCCCATGGATAGTGTGTGTCATGAACTGTGTGTCACCATGGGTAGTGTATGTGTCATGGTCAGTGTGTGCTCCATGGGCTGGGTGTGTCCCATGGATAGTGTGTGTGTCATGAAATGTGTGTCACCATGGGTAGTGTGTGTGTCATGGTCAGTGTGTGCTCCATGGGCAGCATGCTCCATGGGTTGTGTGTGTCCCATGAATAGTGTGTGTGTCACGGATTGTGTGTCACCATGGTCAGTGTGTGCCCTGTGTACAGTGTGCTCCACGGGCTGGGTGTGTCCCATGGATAGTGTTTGTGTCATGAACTGTGTGTCACCATGGGCAGTGTGTGTGGCATGGGCAGCATGGTCCATGGGCTGGGTGTGTCCCATGGATAGTGTGTGTGTCATGAACTGTGTGTCACCATGGGCAGTGTGTGTGGCATGGACAGCCTGTATACCATGGGCAGTGTGTGTGGCATGGGCAGCATGGTCCATGGGCTGGGTGTGTCCCTTGGATAGTGTTTGTGTCGTGAACTGTGTGTCACCATGGGCAGTGTGTGTGGTATGGCAGCATGTATACCATGGGCAGCATGTAGACCATGGGCAGTGTGTGTGGCATGGGCAGCCTGTATACCATGGGCACAAGGAGCGTATGCTACATGGAAAATCGAAGCAGCTAGGGACTGCAGTCCCAGAGTCCACCCCAAAACAACATTCTCTCAGGAAGAAAGGAAAGCAGGAAAGAACTTAGATGGAAAATGATACATGTGAGTGTGGGAATAGGGTAACACATTCAGAAATTAAAATGTGCTGAACTATTGTCTTCTCTTTCTTCTATTGTTTTTCCTTCATATGGTAAAATAAAGAGGAAATAATGACAGAGAACAGGTTTAGTGCTCTTCTGTGGGAGGAGATGTACAACTAAATTAACAGTTGGGAAGCTTCCTGGACGCTTCTTATAAATTCAGTAGCAGTTGCAATGGGAAATAGTTGCCTTTCCAAGTTATGAAAATCTTGGAATTATCTTATCTTTCATTTTCTTTTAAGCCATTGGATTCCTAGAGGGAAAAAAAAAGTGATTACCAGTCAAAGCCACAATTCTATTTTTCTAGCATATATGACCTTTTCATTTATTTTGAATGAGTTTAAGTACTGCCTTTCCTTGGAAGGAAAGACAATGGATCTTTATAAAAGTCTCCTAAACTCATAGTTTGATAAAGAAATATCCTAAATCACTTGTACCATTATTTCCAAAATAAACGAGGCTACCAATTTGGGGAAAAAATGCAGGTAGGATTCTCTTTTTTTAAAACTTTTATTTAATGAATATAAATTTCCAAAGTACAGCTTATGGATTACAATGGCTCCCCCCCCATAACGTCCCTCCCACCTGCAACCCTCCCCTTTCCCACTCCCTCTCCCCTTCCATTCACATCAAGATTCATTTTCGATTCTCTTTATATACAGAAGATCAGTTTAGCATACATTAAGTAAAGATTTCAACAGTTTGCTCCCACACAGAAACATAAAGTGAAAAATACTGTTTGAGTACTAGTTATAGCATTAAATCTCAATGTACAGCACACTAAGGACAGAGATCCTACATGAGGAGTAAGTGCACAGTGACTCCTGTTGTTGAATTAACAAATTGACACTCTTGTTTATGGCATCAGTAATCAACCTAGGCTCTTGTCATGAGCTGCCAAGGCTATGGAAGCCCCCTGAGTTCACTGACTCTGGTAATTTTTAGACAAGGCCATGGTCAAAGTGGAAGTTCTCTCCTCCCTTCAGAGAAAGGTACCTCCTTCTTTGATGACCCGTTCTTTCCACTGGGATCTCACTCGCGGAGATCTTTCATTTAGGTTTTTTTTTTTGTTTTTTTTTTTTTTGTTTTTTTTTTTGTTTGTTTGTTTTGTTTTTTTTCAGAGTGTCTTGGCTTCCCATGCCTGAAATACTCTCATGGGCTTTTCAGTCGGATCCGCCTGCCTTAAGGGCTGATTCTGAGGCCAGAGTGCTGTTTAGGACATCTGCCATCTAGCCCAAATATGTATAATTTTTCTTGTTAATTATACATTAATAAAGTTTAAAAGAGAGGAGGTGGCTGACTTATATTTACACCTAAATTTACAAACCAGAGTTCGTGGGCCGAATTCAACCCCATGTATATATAATAAATTCTTTGTCTGGTCACCAATTGATGAACATTTGGATTGAATCCATAAGTTAGCTATTATGGATTGAGCTGCTACAAACATGGGGATACAGATAACTCTTTCATATGCTGATTACATTTCTTTGGGTAAATTCCCAGGTATTTCTGGGTCATACAATAGATCAATTTTCAGATTTCTGAGGAATTTCCATTTTGTCTTCCATAATGGTTATACTAGTGTACAATCTCACCAACAGAGTATTAGGGTACCTTTTCTCCCATATCCTTACCGATATCTGCTATGGTTTTTTTTTTAGTGATGATAGTCATTTTAACTGGGGTAAAGTGAAACCTCATTTTGTATGTGTTTATTTTTTTTATTTTGTGAGGGAGACAATCTTACGCCCCATTTTATTTAGGATCAAGCAGACTCATATAATTTAGGGAGATGTTTCCTATCACACTATTAATAACAGAAAAGAAACATTTTGTTAATATCTTTCAGAATTTTCAATGAAACACTCCTCAGCTCCCTGATGAAGAATTGCCTGTGGAAGGCCATGTTCTCACCACCTGGTTTTGTCTTTTGTTTTGTTTTTTAATTACCTGTAAGGCTTTCTTATAAACACTGAGCACTCATTTGGAATTTTACAAATATTCATCGACTGCTTTTAAATGAACACGACTTTATATTTTAACCTCTATTCTGTGAACAGAGGCTATTAAGGTGCAGTTTTGAAGAGGTCTTGCATGCTTTCTTGTTTTCCAGTGTGGGGATAAATCAAGTTTATAGAAGTACTATTCCTCTAATGTTTTCCCCCATCACTTCCTCTTTCTGCTTAAGGGACTTGATACTATCTATATTTTCTCATCATTCCAAGTTTGTAACAATCCCTCCTCGTTCTAAAATTAGGGTGTATGAAGGAATGTCTGTAAAAAACAGGGTGTTATTGAGTATCTGCTACGGGGAAGGCCTCTTGCTTAGGTGTCAGGTAGAAGAGTGCTTTTCTTTAAGGAGTGCACCATTTGATGAAGGAACAGAGAAATGGATGATTGCTCTCGTGAGGATGGGAGAATGCACCATCCCATGATGGTCCCTCCAGCCAACCCACTTGAAGACAGTAGCTGTTGGAGTGTGTTCATGGAACAATGGAATTTGGCCAGGAAACAGAGGAGAGGCTGAAGATGAACAATCAGAATAGTTGTGGTGCTTTATTGAACAGTAGAGTATATTGTTAATGTTCATACACTGTATATTTTGATTTGAAAAAATAACCTAGAAGATAAAATTTGTAATGTTTTCATTATACAGAAATGTTAAATGTTTGAGGAGAATTGGACATTACACAATTCACATGTACCAAAACATCACATAGCACCCCACAGTACACTTTTTATGTCTATGAAAACCTTTTTAGATAAAACATGTTTAAGAGGAAAAAGAAACAATAATTAATGAACCAATGTCATAGCCAGCCTGGGATCAAAATGAAGGGATCTGATTTGTCTGGGAGGAATCATGATTTGGGACTGCTGCAGAGGTGGGCACACAGACAACAAGGGTATCAGCAGGGGAGGGGTGGGGACCAGAAAGGTCCTTGTCCAGTTCTCTGGTTTCCTCAGCACTGGACCAACAGGTCAGTAGCAGGTCAGGAGTGGTCATGAGTGGGTTACAGGTTGGTTTGAAGCCAGCATGGAAGTTTTAAAACAACATCCAAGAGTAATTATCTGGGAGTTGGCCAGAGATAAGTAGAGGTATTTCTCAAAGGCAAGAATGGATTTTTTGAAAGTTCTAACAAGGAATTTGAGCTATTTTCTTTTCAAGAGAACAGAGCATCCTTTTCCTTTTGTAGGGAGATGGTGTTAATTGAAGCGGCTTCCAGGACATACTTGCTCTGTCCTCCCAAATTTCCTTTTCCTCACCACCCCTTTGATGTTTCTTTCTGGGTCTCAGTGAATAGCCTGTGTATTTTCTGATTTTTTTTTTTTCTAAATTGATTCATTTATTTCATGAAAAGTTACTTCAAAAAGAAACTGAGCGGGGGGCGGAGCCAAGATGGCGGAATAGTGAGGGCGCGCACCGATAGTCTGGGAAAATTTAGTTTAATAAAAGGGGAGTTACGGTAGCCGCAGAAAATAGAACCAAACAAAAATTGCAGGGGAAACCCTTCTGAATGGAGCAGGCGTGAATCGGAGGACCTACTGGGAGAACAAGGTCGCCCACCGCGCGGAAGCCAAGTCGCGGGACCCAGCCGCAGAAGCCCCAGGGTCTGTGCGACAGTGCTCCAAGGAGAGTGCATGCCACACAGAAAACAGCGGGGAGACTTGGGACGCTCAGGGCTCCGAGTCCACACATCGGCGCTGGAAGGGGAGGTGAGCTCAATAACCCGAGACATTGGTGGGGAAACGGGGGTCAGAATCTAGAGGGGGGCCGGAAAGTGCAGCAAACTCACTACCTGAAAGAAGGAAAAAAAAAAAGCTTCGGGGTTTCTCTTCCCCCTAACCTTGCAAAGGTTACAAGGCCGCAAGACTTGAAGAATTCCCAAGAGACAAAGAGCAGGCCTCCTCTTTGGATTTACATATCAATGGGGGAGAGTTAAGGAACTGAGTCACTACAATTCAGTAGCCTAGGCAACCCAGTGGGAGTCCAGAGGAGCCAAAGACTGGAAGCTAAATACCATCAATTCTGCACAGCCCTGCCCTGCAGTGTTACTTACCCCCTGAATAAATAAAATAAATAAATAAATAAAAAGAGAGAGATTTACCACGCATAACCTGAGGGTGTCACCTTTGCACACCCTTAACCAGGAAGAACCAGGCAGAGCTCTCAGGCCGCACCCATCTCAAGCCTCCAAGGCTCCTCCAACAGCAGGCAGTCCACTTAACACGGACACAGTATAAAAAAAAAAGAAAAGAAAAAAAAAAAAAAAGCGCACAATGACACAAGAAGAATTAACTATGCCGAGTAACAAACACAGAAATAGAGGGAGCAAGATCAACGATGACACTATGATGCCTCCAAATAAGCAAAACACCCCAAGCCAAGAGTATGAAGATGATGAGATAGAAGAAATGCAAGATACGGATTTCAAAAAATTTATGATAAGAACATTTAGAAGTTTTCAAAAGCAAATCCTTGAACTACAGAAATCCTTAATGGACAAGATTGAAAATCTTTCTCGTGAAAATGAAATTTTAAGGAAGAGTCAAAATGAAACTCAGAAACTAGTAGAACAGGAAAGTGTAATAGTCAAGAGAAATCAAAATGAAATGAAGAGCTCAATAGATCAAATGACAAACACATTAGAAAGCCTTAAAAACAGAATGGGTGAAGCAGAAGAGAGAATATCGGACTTAGAAGATAGAGCACAGGAAAACATACAGTCAAACCAAAGAAAAGAAGAGGAAATTAGAAACCTGAAAAATATTGTTGGGAATCTACAGGATACTATTAAAAAAACCAACATTCGAGTTCTAGGAGTTCCTGAAGGCATGGAGAGAGAGAAAGGATTGGAAGGCCTTTTTAGTGAGATACTAGCAGAGAACTTTCCAGGTTTGGAGAAGGACAGAGATATCCTAGTACAGGAAGCTCATAGAACCCCCAATAAACATGACCAAAAGAGATCCTCACCACGACATGTGGTAATTAAACTTACCACAGTGAAACATAAAGAAAAGATCCTAAAATGTGCAAGAGAGAAACGTCAGATTACTCTCAGAGGATCTCCAATCAGACTCACAGCTGACTTCTCATCAGAAACCCTACAAGCTAGGAGGGAATGGCGAGACATAGCACAGGTGCTAAGAGAGAAAAATTGCCAGCCCAGAATATTATATCCTGCCAAGCTCTCATTTGTGAATGAAGGTGAAATAAAGACCTTTCATAGCAAACAGAAATTGAAAGACTTTGTGGCCACTCGTCCGGCCCTGCAAAAGATACTTAAAGATGTGCTACACTCAGAAACACAGAAACACGGCCATCAATATGAAAGAAGGGAAAGGAAGAACACCTACCAGTAAAAGAGCATGGGAAGCTCAAAGCATATACTAGAAAATATTTCCGGGAAAATGGCAGGGCAAAGTCACTACGTATCAATTGTCACATTGAACATTAATGGTCTGAATTCTTCAGTTAAAAGACACCGTTTGGCTGACTGGCTCACAGAACACAACCCAACTATTTGTTGCCTACAAGAAACACATCTCTCTAACAAAGAGGCATGCAGACTGAAAGTGAAAGGTTGGAAAAAGATATTCCATGCCAACAGAAACCAAAAAAAAGCAGGTGTAGCCATATTAATATCAGACAAAATAAACTTTAATACAAAAACTGTTAAGAGAGACAAAGAGGGACACTATATAATGATTAAGGGTTCAATTCAACAGGAAGATGTAACTATTATAAATGTATATGCACCTAATTACAGGGCACCGGTCTATTTAAAAGATATGTTAAGGGACTTAAAGGGAGATTTAGATTCCAATACAATAGTACTGGGGGACTTCAATACTCCACTCTCAGAAATAGACAGATCATCCGGACAGAAGATCAACAAGGAAACAGCAGATTTAATTGACACTATTGCCCAAATGGATCTAACAGATATCTACAGAACTTTCAACCCTACATCTACAGACTTCACATTCTTCTCAGCAGCGCATGGAACCTTCTCTAGGATTGATCACATACTAGGCCATAAAGCAAGTCTCAGCAAATTTAAAAGAATTAGAATCATACCATGCAGCTTCTCAGACCACAGCGGGATGAAGCTGGAAATTAGCAACTCAGGAAACCCCAGAAAGTATGCAAACACATGGAGACTGAACAACATGCTCCTGAATGAACACTGGGTCATTCAAGAAATCAAAAGAGAAATCAAAAACTTTCTGGAAGTAAATGAAGACAACAACACAACATATCAAAACTTATGGGATACAGCAACAGCAGTATTGAGAGGCAAATTTACAGCAATAGGTGCCTATATCAAGAAATTGGAAAGGTACCAAATAAATGAGCTTTCAGCGCACCTCAAGGACCTAGAAAAACTGCAGCAAACCAAACCCAAATCTAGTAGGAGAAGAGAAATAATTAAAACCAGAGAAGAAATTAACAGGATTGAATCCAAAAAAACATTACAAAAAATTAGCCAAGCAAGAAGCTGGTTTTTTGAAAAAATAAACAAAATTGACACCCCATTGGCCCAACTAACTAAAAAAAGAAGAGAAAAGACCCAAATCAATAAAATCAGAGATGAAAAAGGAAACGTAACAACAGACACCACAGAAATAAAAAGAATCATCAGAAATTACTACAAGGACTTGTATGCCAGCAAACAGGGAAACCTATCAGAAATGGATAGATTCCTGGACACATGCAACCTACCTAAATTGAACCATGAAGACATCGAAAACCTAAATAGACCCATAACTGAAACAGAAATTGAAACAGTCATAAAGGCCCTCCCAACAAAGAAAAGCCCAGGACCAGATGGATTCACTGCTGAATTCTACCAGACATTTAAAGAAGAACTAATCCCATTTCTTCTCAAACTATTCAGAACAATCGAAGAAGAGGGAATCCTCCCAAATTCTTTCTATGAAGCCAGCATCACCTTAATTCCTAAGCCAGAGAAAGATGCAGCACTGAAAGAAAATTATAGACCAATATCCCTGATGAACATAGATGCAAAAATCCTCAATAAAATTCTGGCCAATAGAATACAACAACACATCAGGAAAATCATCCACCCAGACCAAGTGGGATTCATCCCTGGTATGCAGGGATGGTTCAACATTCGCAAATCAATCAATGTGATTCACCACATTAACAGACTGCAGAAGAAAAACCATATGATTATCTCAATTGATGCAGAGAAAGCATTTGATAAAATTCAACACCCTTTCATGATGAAAACTCTAAGCAAATTGGGTATAGAAGGAACATTCCTCAATATAATCAAAGCAATTTATAAAAAACCCACAGCCAGCATCCTATTGAATGGGGAAAAGTTGGAAGCATTTCCACTGAAATCTGGCACCAGGCAGGGATGCCGACTCTCACCACTGCTATTTAACATAGTTCTGGAAGTTTTAGCCAGAGCCATCAGACAAGAAAAAGAAATCAAAGGAATACAAATCAAGAAGGAAGAAGTCAAACTATCCCTCTTTGCAGACGATATGATTCTGTACTTAGAGGATCCAAAGAACTCTACTAAGAGACTATTGGAACTCATAGAGGAGTTTGGCAAAGTGGCAGGATATAAAATCAATGCACAAAAATCAACAGCCTTTGTATACACAAGTAATGCCATGACTGAGAAAGAACTGCTAAGATCAATCCCATTCACAATAGCTACAAAAACAATCAAATACCTTGGAATAAACTTAACCAAGGACGTTAAAGATCTCTACGATGAAAATTACAAAACCTTAAAGAAAGAAATAGAAGAGGATACCAAAAAATGGAAAAATCTTCCATGCTCATGGATTGGAAGAATCAACATCATCAAAATGTCCATTCTCCCAAAAGCAATTTATAGATTCAATGCAATCCCAATCAAGATACCAAAGACATTCTTCGCAGATCTAGAAAAAATGATGCTGAAATTCATATGGAGGCACAAGAGACCTCGAATAGCTAAAGCAATCTTGTACAACAAAAACAAAGCCGGAGGCATCACAATACCAGATTTCAGGACATACTACAGGGCAGTTGTAATCAAAACAGCATGGTACTGGTACAGAAACAGATGGATAGACCAATGGAACAGAATTGAAACACCAGAAATCAATCCAAACATCTACAGCCAACTTATATTTGATCAAGGATCTAAAACTAATTCCTGGAGCAAGGACAGTCTATTCAATAAATGGTGCTGGGAAAACTGGATTTCCATGTGCAGAAGCATGAAGCAAGACCCCTACCTTACACCTTACACAAAAATCCACTCAACGTGGATTAAAGACCTAAATCTACGTCCTGACACCATTAAGTTATTAGAGAACATTGGAGAAACCCTTCAAGATATTGGCACAGGCAAAGAATTTCTGGAAAAGACCCGGGAGGCACAGACAGTCAAAGCCAAAATCAACTATTGGGATTGCATCAAATTGAGAAGTTTCTGTACTGCAAAAGAAACAGTCAGGAGAGTGAAGAGACAACCGTCAGAATGGGAAAAAATATTTGCAAACTATGCAACAGATAAAGGGTTAATAACCAGAATCTACAAAGAGATCAAGAAACTCCACAAAAACAAAACCAACAACCCACTTAAGAGATGGGCCAAGGACTTCAATAGACATTTTTCGAAAGAGGAAATCCAAATGGCCAACAGGCACATGAAAAAATGTTCAAGGTCACTAGCAATCAGGGAAATGCAAATCAAAAGCACAATGAGGTTTCACCTCACCCCGGTTAGAATGGCTCACATACAGAAATCTACCAACAACAGATGCTGGCGAGGATGTGGGGAAAAAGGGACACTAACCCACTGTTGGTGGGAATGCAAACTGGTCAAGCCACTATGGAAGTCAGTCTGGAGATTCCTCAGAAACCTGAAGATAACCCTACCGTTCGACCCAGCCATCCCACTCCTTGGAATTTACCCAAAGGAGTTTAAATTGATAAAGAAAAAAGCGGTCTGCACCCTAATGTTTATTGCAGCACAATTCACAATAGCCAAGACCTGGAACCAACCTAAATGCCCATCAATGGTAGACTGGATAAAGAAATTATGGGATATGTATTCTTTAGAATACTATACCGCAGTAAGAAACAACGAAATCCAGTCATTTGCAACAAAATGGAGGAATCTGGAACACATCATGCTGAGTGAAGTAAGCCAGTCCCAAAGGGACAAATACCATATGTTCTCCCTGATCGGTGACAACTGACTGAACACCAAAAAGGAAACCTCCTGAAGTGAAATGGACACTATGAGAAATGGTGACTTGATCAGCATAGCCCTGACTGCTAATGGACAACTTAATACATTATCCCTCATAGTATTTTTTTTTGTCTGTTCTACTTAATATGACTGGTTTAATTCTGTAATTATCACACAGTTATTCTTAAGTGTTGAAAATTAACTGAAATGTGATCCCTGTTAAACATAAAAGTGGGAATAAGAGAGGGAAGAGATGTATAATTTGGGGCATGCTCGGGCTGACTTGCCCCAATTGGTAGTGTTGGAAACATACTAGGGGATTCCAATTCAATCCCATCAAGGTGGCATGTGCCAATGCCATCTCACTATTCCAAGTGATCAATTTCAGTTCGCAATTGATCATAATGAAAGGACTAAGAGTCAAAGGGAGCACATAAACAAGTCTAGTATCTGCTAACACTAACCGATAGAATAAATAAAGGGGAGAGTGATCCAACATGGGAAGTGAGATACTCAGCAGACTCATAGAATGGCGGATGTCCTAAATAGCACTCTGGCCTCAGAATCAGCCCTAAAGGCATTCGGATCTGGCTGAAAAGCCCATGAGAGTATTTCAGGCATGGAAAGCCAAGACACTCTGGCAAAAAGATCTCTGTGAGTGAGATCCCAGTGGAAAGAACAGGTCTTCAAAGAGGGAGGTGCCTTTCTCTGAAGGGAGGAGAGAACCTCCACTTTGACTATGACCTTGTCTAAACAAGATAAGAGTCGGAGAACTCAAGGGGCTTCCATAGCCTTGGAAACTCATGACTGGAGCATAGGGAGATTACTGATGCCATAAACAGGAGTGTCAATTTGTAAAGTCAACAACAGGAGTCACTGTGCACTTACTCCTCATGTAGGATCTCTGTCCTTAATGTGCTGTACACTGAGGCTTAATGCTATAACGAGTACTCAAACAGTATATTTCACTTTGTGTTTCTATGGGGGTGCAAACGATTGAAATCTTTACTTAATGTACACTAAACTGATCTTCTGTTAAAAAAAAAAAAAAAAAAAGAAAAGAAACTATCAATTCCCAACTTGACTCTCACTGGGATTAAACATGACAATAGGTCTGATCTGATTTCATCATCATTTAAAAAAAAATCATCTATTATTTTTCACTTTATGTTTCTGTGTGGGAACAAACTGTTGAAATCCTTACTTAAGGTATACTAAGCTGATCTTCTGTATACTAAGATAATCGAAAATGAATCTTGATGTGAATGGAAGGGGAGAGGGAGTGGGAAAGGGGAGGGTGGTGGGTGGGAGGGACGGTATGGGGGGGAAAGCCATTGTAACCCATGAGATGTACTTTGGAAATGTATATTCATTAAATAAAAGATAAAAAAAAAAAAAAGAAACTGAGCAACATAAAAACTAAGAGAAAATGCAGACCCAGGCTATGAGGTTGCACCTCTCCCCTGTCCCCAGTGTAACTCTGGATTAAGAGAGCCACATGCAGGCCATAGTGATTTTAGGGACAAAGAGGCAGCAGCAGAATATTCCTCTCTTTGACACAGCATAAGGAGTCACGCGGAATTAAAAGGAGAACAATTTCATCACAGTGCGATCCAATGTTCTTTTATGCCTTCAATCTGAATCCCTGTTAAACCCACGTTGGGATCTCCTGTGATACCTGTCTTACAGTTTGTAAAAACAGAGACAGGGAATACTGCATCATAAAGGAAATGCAGAGACAGAAATGGACCTGCCTCTTGGCCTTTGAATTTCGAGTGCCAGCCAGTTTACAAGCTTTAGGATCAACTTGCGGCTGCCCACATTGTGCACGCCCAACTCCCCCTCATCTGATTCACAAAGAAGAGACATGGCATGGGAAAGCGGGTATGAGGAGCAGAGAGAAAATCTAGGGGTACATTAAGAACATGTAGACACTGGAACCCTGAGGAATGGGCCCATCATCCCTCTGCCCCTGCCCAGTCTGATAGCAATGGGAAATCCAGTTCAGTCGACAAATTTTAGGATTGAGGGAACCTGTGGCCTCTTGCTCAGGTGACTCCGAATGTGTGATGAGTCCCTAGAGGAGAAATAGCTTATTGAGGAGGGACTGACATTCCTGGTCTCAGACCCTAGTCCAAATCTGCTCTGGAGTTATATTTTTTTAATCAGTAAGGTTTTCAAAAATGTGGGTTTGAATCCCTTGAAACTTGTTCTTCAGGCCCACACTCCAGTTCATGCTGTCCCCCAGCACCCCTTCATGGCTTGTCCCTACTTTCTCACACATTTGCTCCTCCCATCTTGCTAGATAGTAGATAGTAGTGTATGCAGCCATGGCTGTGTCAACAGGCCTGAGAGAGCCTGAGAGGACCCCCAGGGTCCAATGAATCCTCCAGACCCCAGCACATAGAAGAATTTCCATGGATGGCACTGAGTCAAGACCATGTTCTTTCATCAAGGAGAATGCATACTGGAAAAAGAATAATGTGTAGAGGCTCAATGCATATTCAATTTGGGCAGAAGGAACAGCCAGATATGGGGATATATACTAACTGATCTAGTATGCTAAAACATGCTATGGTCAACCTGTGATTTTGGAGGGAAAACTAAATTTGTGCTTAAATGTTGGAAGAGACTTTTGCTCAACCATGCTCTCTTTATTGGATAATGCACTTCCCTCCCCCTGCTTGCCTTGTTTCCAATCCCTTGAGCCCAGTCTGTTCCCCTTTAAGTTTGTTAATCAATCCACCTGTCAGATTTCTTATGGTGGTGCTTGGCCTGGCTAACATCACCTCTGCGTTCAGTGCATCTCAGCCGAGAGGCCGTGGAAACAAGTGGCAGGGACGTCTCAGTACTTTGCAACTGTCTTCCCTTCCAGCAAGGCCAACCAGAGGCACTCAGGGACCAAGGCTAGTGGGGACTCCATGTCGACACACATGCTGTGACTCCAGCTGCGTGGGGAGATCATGAGGAGCCACTGAGGGAAGAGAGTGGAGTGAGAAGTGATTTGCCCCTCTCGGCAAGGGCAGTCCATGTTGCTGAGCAAGAACACATCTACCCTGAGCAGGCTTCGTGGTCTCCTGGGCTTACTCACGCCTATCCCAAGCTCACAGAGCAATGACTAACATGAGCCAGGTGCACAGTAACTAGGATTCCAGTTCCTTACCAAAATTCCAGTTTCTACATCCATCTGTGCCAAAGCAGAGCACATTTCCTGCACTCTGGGGGCAACATATGTGCGCTCTGTGGTTCACCTGTGGGCTTTCTGTCATAGGAAAAGTATGATATGAAAAGCATTCTTGTGTTCTGCAATGTGCATGCCAGGTTTCATCCAGATAGGGTCAAAAAGTAAAATTACTTTCCTCTAAGATCTAAAATATTTTAACAACCTCTGTCTTAGAAATGAACCAGGAGTCTTTCTTTGCTTGTTTTGGTTTGTTTTTAAAGATTTCTGTATTTATTTGAGAGGTAGAGTTAGGGACAGAGAGAGACAGAGGCAGAGAGAGAGGTCTTCCATCCACTGGTTCACTGCCCAAATGGCCGCAACAGCTGGTGCTGGACCGATCCAAAGCCAGGCTAGGAGCTTCTTCCAGGTCTCCAATGCGGGTGCCTGGGGCCAAGCACTTGGGTCATCTTCCACTGCTTTTCTGGTCCATCAGTAGATCACTGGAATGGAAGAGGAGCAGCAGGGACATGAACTGGCACCCATATGGCATGCTGATGCCTCAGGCAGTGGCTTAGCCACAGAGCCAGCACTCTACTTTTTTCCCCCAGCAACTTTTTAGCTTCCAAAATCTAAGCACCAGTTCTGTACTTCCCAGTGTTTTGCCTAACTACTGCTGCAGGTGCTGTGCACTCACCCAGAGCGTGAAAACCTTCAATGTCATATTCAATCAAGAGCATCCTAAAGCCAAGCAGCAGGGAAACCATTTTCGTGGTGTTCAGTGTGTCACAAGTCTTCCGCAGACTTGCACAAAATATTTCTTCCAGGATGTCCTCACACAGCAAAGCAAGGACCAAAGAGAGCGAGGGTCTGGTAATAAACAACGCAGTGCGTGGAGCCAGTGTCCATCTGCCCACTTCAGGTAATTTGACTCCCTCTTAGCCTGGAGTTCTTTCCTCCAGAGCTCTGTGGTTGCTGCTTCAGTCATATAGCCCTAGCTGGAGCTGTCCAGCCCTGAAACACGTCCCACACAGCCTAATCACAAATGAATGGCATCAAGGTCACAACCACTCTGCTCTCCACAAAAGCCTGTTTCTTCTGGGTAGATAGATTTAAGTACTCGGACCTTCCATTCTTCTTTAATCCAATGAAAGAAGGAAATCAGATTATCTCTGAGGATCTCTGTCACTTCTAAGTCTCTCTCTCTCCCCACCCCCTCTCTCCCTCTGTCTCACTACTCAGTTTAGTATTCATAAATTTCTGCAGAGGTTGACATTGAAAAGCACAGCTTAAGTGCTATTATTCTTTTTCAGCTTTTTGTTCATGAAATTATGAAAAGTCTTAGAATGTGGCACTTCATTCCAAGAGGGTGCATTTCCTGGAAACTAACTACTGAAGTAAAACATGGCTGATGACATTAGGAGGAACCAGGAGAATGTTTTCAGTGTCCTATAAGTGATGTTCTAATGATATGGGTAGTTCAAAAGGAACAAAAAAATTATATGTGCAATGCATAGAGCATTTTTATATTACAGCACAGAGCTCATCTTTCAATCCATCTGTTTTTCAATGAGTTGTGGGTACCAGTTATAGCGACTTCAATTGAATTCTAAATGGAGAAGCCTAAGTTAATTAACTAGAGCCTTTGAAACTGTCTGAAAACTATTATTTTCTCGCAATTGTCCCTTGTTCAAAATATTCAGAAAAAATTAGATATTGAAGCTATGATAAAGTGTGTGCCATTTGAATATTCTCATTAGTGCCTGGATTTCTTTGAGAAAAAAGGAGTGAGCAATGAGCCATTGTTTCTCTCACTTGTGTGGTGAGAAAGGCTTCATCTGTTTTAGAGACTGGATGTAAGTTTTATTTTTCAGTGTATTTAATTCCATTATAGTTGGATATTTTGGGAAGGCTTTATTTTCATTTCATAGAATTGAATCATTTATACTCAGTTGTAGAAACCAACACTTTGAACTATTTCCTATAAGTATTTATTTTCTTGATATTCATTTTAGTTTTTGAAAGAGTTTCAGAAAGAGGGAGAAACAGAGACAGAGAGAGATCATCCATTCTCTGTTTCACTCCCCAAATGGTTGCAAAGGCTGGGGATGAACCAGGAGCCTGGAACTCCAACCAGGTCTCCCATGTGTGTGCAAGGGTCCAATTACTTAGACCATCTTCTACTGCTTCCCCAGGCAATTAGCAGATAGCTGGATCAGAAGTGGGGGAGCCAGGACTGGAACCCCTGCTGAAATAGGACACCTGCATTGCAACTGGTGGCTCTATTGGCTACACACTGAAGTGATCCCTTTCACAGGTATTTAAATATAGCAGAGTAAGGCATCCAGCAAAACTATTCTGGTAAAATAACAATTCAAATGATAAATCCACAACTTAGTTTAGCAACTTTAATTTCTCCCATTAAATGAAGTTAAACTCTAAAGTGGAACAAGCAAAATCATTTTGTAGTACTTTTCAAATATAAAATATTCTAAATACTTTTTAAAATGTGTTTATAAATTTGTTTCCTATATTTAATGAAAAAGAAAATGTTCAGTTTATATAAACAAAATAAAGATGGTCATTATGACAGTAGTAAATTTTAAAGGAAAAGTAGCATTTTAATACAACTTTGATATTTTTTAAAAGTTGATATCTATTTTGTAATTAATGCTGTTTGATTTTGACTAAATTAACAAATGATCACAATTGCAAGTTATATAAATAGTGAACTTTGTATTAAAGATGATGAGCTTAAAACATACATTTATTTCTATCTTTCTCAAAAACTCTAAAATAAGAATAACGGCTTTTTTTAAAACTGTCCACCTAAAGAAACAGAATTGAGTTTTGAAAGCGAGGATGGAAACACACAAGTCACGCCTGAAATACTAGAGGCAACAAGTAAACTCATAAGCTGTTCTTGGAGTCGGATGAGATGTGACATAGATTACACCCTTGTCCCACCCCAATAAAGACACAGGCTAGAGTACCTTGGGAATTAGGAGTGAATTTGAGAAGTAAAAGCTGGGGTTTTGGAATAAGTTTAAGGAGTTCTCCAGAAATCAGCAAAGGAAGAGATGACCCTACTCAGATTTTGGAGGGGGTTTCTGAAATGGTCGAAGATTGGGATACCATGTTGAAGAAGGTGAATTTTTAAGTTTGGAACGCTCGTTTCCTCTATTGCTATTTTCTTCTCAAACACTAGAATTTCCATGGCCAGAACCATCATCTCCAGGCTATTGCTTGGAATATGCTTCCCATGAAATATGACCAGTCCCGAAAGAAATGTCTTGGCTTATCAACTTCGGAATACTGGGAGGAGACATGCTGACTTACCTCCTGGTGGAACTGGTAAAAACACATAAACAACAAATGCACACACAACAACAACCGTGTAAAGCCCCTGGCAATGGCCCTAAGGTCAAGCAGCTATCCAAGAACGTGCATGAGAATTGAGTAAGAAGTCTGAACTGAGACAGCTCCATGGCTCTGCACTGGGAGCTCAGCAAAGCAAAGACTGCGCTCCACATTGTCGCAGGCAAGAATGAACACGGGTTACCTTTCCTCAGCGTTCTCATCCTCACATACCATTTTTCTGATGAAGTCCTGGACAAGTTCAGGCTCCTCTGTCAGCCATGGAATCCAGGTTCTGCAATGGGCTTAGCATGCTGAAAACACAGAGCTTGCTGCCCAAGGCCATGCAGAAGTGTATCCACACTGAGCAAACTCAGCGTATCTGAGACTCCTGCTTCCCCTTACCAGACATTCAGGTGTGTATACAAGGGCTCCTGCTTCCCCTTACCAGACATTCAGGTGTATATACAAGGGCTCCTGCTTCCCCTTACCAGACATTCAGGTGTATATAACAAGGGCATCCCCCAGAGAGAAACTTGCAGTTGTCCTCATCCTCAATTTGAAAGCCCTGGTTTGAAAGCTGTGCTTAGGGGCCGGTGCTGCGCCCTAGCGGGTAAAGCTGCCGCCTGCAGTGCTGGCATCCCATATGGGCGCCGGTTCGAGTCCAGGCTGCTCCACTTCCAATCCAGCTCTCTGCTGTGGCCTGAGAAATCAGTAAAAGATGGCCCAAGTCCTTGGACCTCTGCACCTGCTTGGGAGACCCAGAAGAAGCTCCTGGCTCCTGGCTTTGGATTAGTTGAGTTCCAGCCCTTGTGGCCAACTGGAGAGTGAACCAGTGGATGGAAGACCCCCCTCCCCGGCGCCTCTCCTTCTCTCTGTGTTACTCTAACTTTCAAATAAACAAATAAATTTTAAAAAAAGGAAGACAACCGTGCTTGGAGGGAGAAACAGTAAACAAAACAGATAGCTCCCAATCTCTGTCTGAGTACTAACTCCATTTTCCACAAACATAACATTGCTTCCAGAAATGGAGTGGAGACAAGAAGGCAGTGGAAGAGCAAGCATATCCCAAATGCTCAAGAGAAAAACCAAACACCAAACCAAATCAAAACAAACAAAAAAATAAATTAAGAATCCAGAAAAGCTGTCTTCCAAAAATTAAAGTCAACACAATTTTCCCAGATTAAAGAGAAAAAAAAAAAAAACAGAGAATTTGTTGCTGGAAGGCCCATGTTATAGAAAACACTAAAGGAAATTCTTCAGGATGACAGCAAGTGACCTCAAGTAGTGATTTAAATATACATGGGTTAGTGATCAAGTCACCGTTTCCCATAGTGTCCATTTCACTTCAACAGGTTTCCTTTTTGGTGTTCAGTCAGTTGTCACCGATCAGGGAGAACATATGGTATTTGTCCCTTTGGGACTGGCTTATTTCACTCAGCATGATGTGTTCCAGATTCCTCCATTTTGTTGCAAATGACTGGATTTCGTTGTTTCTTACTGCGGTATAGTATTCTAAAGAGTACATATCCCATAATTTCTTTATCCAGTCTACCGTTGATGGACATTTAGGTTGGTTCCAGGTCTTAGCTATTGTGAATTGAGTGATCCAACATGGGAAGTGAGATACTCAGCAGACTCACAGAATGGCAGATGTCCTAAATAGCACTCTGGCCTCAGAATCAGCCCTAAAGGCATTCGGATCTGGCTGAAAAGCCCATGAGAGTATTTCAGGCATGGAAAGCCAAGACACTCTGGCAAAAGATCTCTGTGAGTGAGATCCCAGTGGAAAGAACAGGTCTTCAAAGAAGGAGGTACCTTTCTCTGAAGGGAGGAGAGAACCTCCACTTTGACTATGACCTTGTCTAAACAAGATAAGAGTCGGAGAACTCAGAGGGCTTCCATAGCCTTGGAAACTCATGACTGGAGCATAGGGAGATTACTGATGCCATAGACAGGAGTGTCAATTTGTAAAGTCAACAACAGGAGTCACTGTGCACTTACTCCTCATGTAGGATCTCTGTCCTTAATGTGCTGTGCATTGAGATTTAATGCTATAACGAGTACTCAAACAATATATTTCACTTTGTGCTTCTATGGGGGTGCAAACTGTTGAAATCTTTACTTAATGCATACTAAACTGATCCTCTGTAAAAAAAAAAAAAAAAAAAAAGAAGAAGAAATTATCAATTCCCAACTTGACTCTCACTGGGATTAAACATGACAATAGGTCTGATCTGATTTCATCATCATTTAAAAAAAATCATCTATTATTTTTCACTTTATGTTTCTGTGTGGTAGCAAACTGTTGAAATCCTTACTTAATGTATACTAAGCTGATCTTCTGTATATTAAGATAATCGAAAATGAATCTTGATGTGAATGGAAGGGGAGAGGGAGTGGGAAAGGGGAGGGTTGCTGGTGGGAGGGACATTATGGGGGGGAAGCCATTGTAATCCATAAGTCGTACTTTGGAAATTTATATTCATTAAATAAAAGTTAAATATACATGGGTTAAAAAAAAGAACACCAGTAAAGTTAATTTTTAAATTACAAAGTACAAAATATATGTGTATTTTCTCACTTTTTTCTAGTTGATTAAAAATTATTTATGTGAAATAATATGTATGTAATGTATTTTTGGCATATAACATGTAGCGATGTAATAAATGTACAATATATTTGCCAATATTAATACAAAAGAGGAAGATGAGAACAGAGCTGCACTGGGCTAAGGAAGTTATACAGATAACAAAGTAATAACCATCACAATGCATTGTTGGTGCCACGTACATACAACATAAAACAAATCAGTAATCACACAAGAAAACATAATAGAGACATAGAAATAATATCTCTGCATATCACTGACATTAGTGCAACTCTGAAGATGAGTTTAAATATACAGAATAACCTCTAGAGCAAGCACTGAAAAGGTAACTGAAAATATGTGATAAAAATCATTAAAGAGATTAAAATTCTTTAAACACTATTAATTTATACAAAAGAAGTAAAAGATACACGGACAAAACAAAGCATACAGAAAATAAGCAAAATGGCCATTATATTTCATTATGTTTAATAATAACACTAGGGGCTGGTGCTGTGGCTTAGCAGGTCAAGTATACACTGTGGCAGTGGCATCCCATGTGGGCTCAGTTCAAGCCCTGGATGCTCCACTTCAATACAGATCCCTGTTGATGGTCTGGGAAAGCAGTAGAGAATGGCCCCCAAGCGCTTGGGCCCCTGCACCCGTAAGGGAGACCCAGAATAATCTCCTGGCTTCTGGCTTTGGATTGGCCCAGCTCCAGCTGTTGCAGCCGCTGGGGAGTGAACCAATGTAGGAAAGACCCTTTCTCTCTCTCCTCCCCTCTTTGCCTATAACTCTGCCTCTCAAGCAAATAAATAAATCTTTTAAAAAACACTAAATATAAGTGAATTAAATAATCCTATCAAAAAGTAGAGCTTGTTAGAATGTATACAAACACTGAACTCAACTATCTACTGTCTATTGGAGAAATACATTAGATTCTGTGATAATTAATTTTGTATGTCCCCTTGACTGAATTACAGTACGCCCAGACATTTGACCAAACATTATTGTGAGTGTGGTCTAGGATAGTATTTCTGTATGACATTAACATTTTAATCAGTAGACTGAATAAAGTAGATAGCTCATCATAATATGGGTGGCCTTTTCCAATTCATGGAAGACCTGAATAGACCAAAAGGCTGACTCTCCCACAAATAAGACGGACTCCTGCTTGACTGACTATTCTCAAGCTGAATTGTCAGTTACTTCCTGTTTTTAAATTGAAATATTGTCTCTCCCTGGGTCTGAAGCCTACCTACAATAAATTAACCTTAAAAAAACTTATCTAAAATAACATAGCTAGTAGTTTTGTACAGTAGACTTAAAAGTAAAATAAAAGACAATATTAACAAAAAAGATGTGAGGGGATTACTAATAATACAAGATCCATATGTTTACTACATATGAGGCAGAATAAAATTTAAGATATATATTGATTCATTTAAGATGTATACAAGAAACCTCAAGGAAACCGAGAAATGCATCTCACAAAGACATAAAAATTAAACCAATCATAGAAAAAAGTAATTATAAAAATGATCAGGTTAATATGGTACCAAAAAAAAACAAGAATAACCAAAGTGATCTTGAGTAAAAACAACCCAATTAAATACCTGAATAGATGTATCACCAAAGAAGGTACATAATCATAATTAGTCACAGAAAAATGCAAATTAAAATAACACTATTGATTAGAATGTTTTATATTAGGAAAAAATATCAAAGACAAAGTACACAATGTAAAAACACAAAGCTGTAGAAGTTACTATATAATTTTATGAATTTCTGTAAACCTCAATGCCAGAGTAGGCAATTAAGAGTAGCAATTAAGATGTCACTTGGAGTCCCACATCCCAATTCTGAGTTTCTGTTCCATTTCCAATTCCAGCTTCTTGCTAATTTGTACCTGGGGGTCTATGGGTGATGTCTAATGTACTTGGGCCCCTGACACCCAAGTGAGAGACCCAGATTGAATTCCAGGCTCGTAGCTTCAGATTCGCAATTGGTGAGTGGACCAGGGTGATTGAGGTCTTCCTCTCTCTGTTTCTGTGCTTTTCAAACAAAAATAAATAAATAAATAATAAACTTTTGAAAACTTAGATGCCTTCCAATACAAATTTAAAGATGAGAAAAATTTCCTTGTTTTTATTTTTTCCTTATTATTTCCTCAATTTTCCTGAAGGTGGTTAGGGGAAAATTTGCTGTATTATGAAAGAAGTAAGATCAAATGGTCAAAGCTAATGAGTGCAACGGCCAAGGTTGGGACAGAGCTGTCAGGAGTCAGGAACTGTATCTGGGTCCCACCCACAAGTGGCAGGAACCCAAACACTTGGGTTATCTTCCACTGTCTCCCAGGCACGTTAGAAGGAAGCTGGAGGGCCAGCGCCATAGCTCACTTGGTTAATCCTCCGCCTGTGGCGCCAGCATCCTATAAGGGTGCCAGGTTCTAGTCCCGGTTGCTCCTCTTCCAAGCCAGCTCTCTGCTGTGGCCCAGGAGGGCAGTGGAGGATGGCCCAGGAGGGCAGTGGAGGATAGCCCAGGTGCTTGGGCCCCTGCACCCACATGGGAGACCAGGAAGAAGCTCCTGGCTCCTGGCTTCGGATTGGTGCAGCACCGGCCATAGTGGCCATTTGGGGTGTGAACCAATGGAAGGAAGACCTCTCTTTCTGTCTATCTATATCTACCTGTCAAATAAATAATAAAAAAGATGAAAAGAAGGAAGCTGGATCAGAAAGGGGAAGTAGCTGGGATTCAAAGCAGACACAGGATAAGGCATTCCTAGAGGGAGTTTAACTTACTGTACCACAGCATCAGCCCCTGCTATTTAAAACAGTAAGAAAGCTTGCAAAAATAGAGGGTTTCCATCCAAATATATAAAGGAAGGAAAGTTAAATTAACATCCACAATAATTTTCTCTTCAAATGGCATTAGTTATATCACTATCATTTTTTTCACAATTACACTTCCCTTAAAACTGCAAGAAAATAAATGTTTTAGAGCAATAAATTGTTGTTATTACAAAATTTCAAAGATATTTCCTAATATTCAGCACTGTCTTTCATTTCTAAACAAATGTATCAATATTTGTTTAAGTAAAGGAAAAGGACTTACAATCACAAAAGTTCAAATAAAAGCCAAAAAAAAAAATAGCTCAACCCTGACAATCTATGTAATGTGGCTAGTTCTTTATGTATTAGTCTGAAATATCAGTGAACACATTTAGAACATGTTTCTAGTGGTATGCTAATGGAAGACAGTAATTAAATAACTATGTGTTCACAAATAACCTTTAACTGACATCAATTTAGGCAAGAATACACAAAAATTTAGCATTATGATGGCAGGATACCATTTTTTAAACGTTCTCACCATATTTTCAAAATCCAAACAAAACTGAATCACTCCAGCAATTTCCAGATTCCAATGCTATGTATCAAGAAATTGTAAACTGAATGTCAAATATATTTGGAAAAATTTGTCTTAGGCTAATACTTATGATCCCACCATGAAATTCCCAGCATCGTTTGCATTTTGCTTGAGAAAATGTCTCCCTTGTGTGCATCTAACATTGGTTCATTGATTTCTTCCTTTTCAAGTTATACAGAAACTTTTATTATTTATTTAGTTTCCAAGTTTTAATTATTAGTATAGAAATGACACGGAGTCACGCATGCTCTTTCAAAAATGAGCATTCCTTTTCTGTTCTTAACATATAGCACTAGAAAAGAAATTGGTCATTGGATCTCATGCCTACATTCTTTTTAGAGTTAATCAGAGGCTTCAATATACCATTTGTATTTTTCTGTTTATATTTATGTTAGGAAAAGGGGCACAGATTGGTGCCTTCTCACACGGGGCACCAAGTGTAAGAAAAGGGGCACAGAACAGAGAGGAGATAGAATACAGACTTGCAGCCAGACTGAATTTATTCAGAGAAAGCAGATCCACAGAGGTCCACCAACTGCCATCATGCTCAAGACTGAACAATGGCAGAGCCCCAGACGCCAGCAGGCTGGGCCCTTTCATCTTAGGTGTGCTGGGAGGGAGGTGGGGAGCAGGAGAAGATGAGCTTCTCCATACTGGTCCTTCCGGTTTGGCCCCTCGGCTTCCAACCCTGGGGTAGAATGCAGGGGTTGGGGTGGGGAACAGGTGGTGTGAGGAACTGATCTCTTGAAAACAGGCGAGGTAACAAAAAACCTAAAAGTGGCTGAGGCTTACGTCCTTGTTGCATCAATTTGCTTTGCGTTTTGTTTCCATGAGAAGCTGTGCATTCCTCTAAAATAACTTACACACGGCCCAGAGTGCTTGATTTAATTCGGCACCATGAGGAGATATCATGGTGCTACACTGACATGAAGGACAGCTGAAATCCGAAACTTAACCAATAGGATAGAATTAAGAATACAGACAGATTAAGGGAAAAGTTAGAATTCTGAATACTGACTCAAATAGACCAGACAACATGGTAAGTTTTTAAGGATTTTATTCAGGGAGAGAAGTGTGCAGGGAAGTGAGGGCTTTATTTAGGGCAGAAAGAGAAGCCTAGAAGCCAAGTTGAGTCCATACCAAGAGGAGAGCAGGCCAGGAGTGAGCCCTGTGAAGCAAGCATGCAGGCAGGAGAGCCAAGAGTGGGCAGCCCAAAGGTACGTGCCCACAGGGCAGCAAGGGAAGGACCCACCATGTTCCAAACCTTTTATTTATTCCCAAAGGGAGAGTGGTTTCATAGTCTGATTGGCAGGTGGGCATACAGGTGGGATCAGGTAGGGGCATGAGATCACACAGGGGTGTGGTGAAGGCACGGTCTTCCAGCTCACAAATCGAATCGATTTTATCCTATCTGCCTGCCTATATCAGCTGGAAACCATGCACAGGGACCGCTGCTGAGGGAATGGTGGGAGATGCACCCATGGGCAAGACCCTGCAACGACACCCAGAGAGCTCAGCTGACACGGAGGGGACAAAGCCTCTCCTGCGTAACAACCCCACCAATCCAGCACAACCTGGCGTGGGGCTGGGGGAGTGGTGAAAAGACCCTTCCTCTGAAGTGCACAGGCAAGCCCCAGCTCCACCCCCACCCATCCCACAAAAGGCTTCACCACCAGAGGCCCTGCGCTCTGTGAGAATCAACAGCAGGCAGGGCATTTCAGCACTGAGAGCAAAGCCATTCAAAAGTGTTAAACGGCTATGCTAAGAAGAAAAGACAATGCCAGCGACCAGGAAATCCTTGGACAGCCAGGCCAGAAAACCAGACACCAAACTGGAGCATCTAGAGGAGAAACTGATGACACCGAAGACAAGTCAATGTTGACTTTCCAAAGTGAAAATGAAGAAAGTATAAAATGGAACAAATATATATATATATATATCCAAGAGCTCTGCCTAAAGATTTATATATGTTTAATTGAATTTCAAAAGAAGAAGAGAAAGAGAATGGGCTAAGTCAACTATTTGAAGGTACAGTGGGCAGGAACATTAGAAAATTAAAGAAAAGACACAAACCATAGATCCCCAGATCTCAAATAGCCCCAAGAAGGATTTTTTTTAATCTAAGCTTATTACAGTCAGAATACTAAAAAAAAATCAAAGATGACAAAAATTTGAAAGGCAACCAGAGATCAAAGAATAAAAAAGTGCATAGAGAGACACAGATGAGAATGTGTCCAGCTTGCCATCAGAAACTATGCAAATCAGCAGTGAATAGCGCTGTTCATTTAAGTATGGACTGAAAAACCGGGAGTTCTACAATCCTGGGCAGCATGTGAGATTATCTTTCAAAAACAAAGGTAAGTGCTCTTTATCAGAAAGTCAAAAATTGTCTGATATCATTGCCAAGTGATCAAAATTGAAATAAAATTTTAAAATTTTCATCAGAAATTAAGAGTATACGGGCCAGCATTGTGACGTGGCAGATAAAGACGCTGCTTGCGACACCAGACCCCATTTGGGAACCAGTTCATGCGTGTCCTGGTTGTTCCAAATCTTTTTTATTAATTTTTTTATTTAGTAAATATAAATTTCCAAAGTACAGTTTATGGATTACAATGGCTCCCCCCCCCCATAATTTCCCTCCCACTCCCACCGCTCCCATCTCCTGCTCCCTCTCCCATTCCATTCACATCAAGATTCATTTTCAATTATCTTTATATACAGAAGATTGATTTAGTATATATTAAGTAAGGATTTCAACAGTTTACACCCAGAAAGAAACACAAAGTGTAAAGTACTGTTTGAGTACTAGTTATACCGTTAATTCACATAGCACAACACATTAAGGACAGATCCCACATGAGGAGTAAGTACACAGTGACTCCTGTTGTTGACTTAACAATTTGACACTCTTCTTTACGGCGTCAGTAATCTCTAGTCATGAGTTGCCAAGGCTATGGAAGCCTTTTGAGTTCGCTGACTTCAATCTTACTCTGACAGGGTCATAGTCAAAGTGGAAGTTCTCTCCTCCCTTCAGAGAAAGGTACCTCCTTCTTTGATGACCTGTTCTTTCGACTGGGATCTCACTCGCAGAGATCTTTCATTTAGATTTTCTTTTTTTTTCCAGAGTGTCTTGGCTTTCCATGCCTAAAATACTCTCATCGGCTCTTCAGCCAGATCTGAATGCCTTAAGGGCTGACTCTGAGGCCAGAGTGCTATTTAGCTGTCTTTATGGCATCAATTCACCATTGTATAAAAGACAACAAATACAATACGTGTGTTTGGAAAGGAAATAGACTATTTATTCTCATAAAAGAATTATTTGGTTAGAAAATTCAAAAGAAATCTTTAAATAAGTTACTAAAATTATAAGCAGATTTTACAAGATTACAGGATGCAAGTTTAATAGACAAATTTAAATTGTATTTCTACACATTATGAAAGGAAAATTAAATTAGAATATAAAACAATTTATAAATACATCAAAGCCATAAAATATTTCAAAACAAATTTAGTAAAATGCATTCTAAATGAAATTATCTAAAATATTGTGGAAATAAAAGCCCTAGAAAAACTAAGAAATACTGTGTTCATGAGTCAGAGACTCAAAATCACTGAGGTGTCAACTATCTCCAAATCAAGCCCTGGGTTTATGTAGTTCCATCAACATCACAGCATGGTAGAAAACTAATGAGGCGATTCCAGACTTTATATGGAAAGGACAAAGAACTGGTATAGACAAAACAATTTTTGAAAAAGAAAAATGAATTCTGAGAATTTATAATACACGATTTCAAGAATTTCAATAAACTACAGGGTTAAAGAGAGTATTTTCTTAGGATAGACATATGAAATAATGGAAAAGAACAGAAATACCATAAATAGATCCATCTGTATATGCTCAATTTATTTTCTTATGCATATGTCAACATAATTAAATGGAGAAATGAAAATCCTTTCAGGAATTGTTGCAAGAAAAAAGATAGCCTTATTCAAAAATCTAACAAAGCTTGATCTAAATTTCATATCATACTAAAAATATCTTAAATGGGTTAGAGATCTGATAGTATATGATAAAACTATAAAATAACTGAAACTAAACAATGGAAATCTTTGTGACAATGAGGTAATGCTAGGTAAGTTATTGACAAGTTAGTTAGCTTCAGAATTAAGAAGTATGACTCATCTGGACAACACAGTTTAAAAACTGAAAAGGCAAGACAAAACCTGGGAAAACACATTATCTTTTTTCTTTTTATGACTGATATCAGACTATTATCCATTATTTATAATCATACATACAAATCAATAATAAGATAAACAATCTAATAAAGAAATAAGCAAAATATTTGATTGTATTTTTCATCAAAATGATATATTAATGGAAAATTAGCACATGAAAATATGCCAAACAACTTCCATCAGAAGCAAAATGACATTGAAATCAAACTAACATACCACAATAAAGACACCAGAATGTCTAAAATTGAAAAGGCTGACAGATTGCTGGCAAGGACGTATTAGAATTGAAAAGCAAAATGACACCACTTTTTTAAAGAAATATTTGTCATATTTTTGTGAAATTAATATTTATTGAAGGTATAATCCAACAATTCTATTACTTGGTATAGGATTTCCCAATGAAAACATATATTTCTACAGAAAGATCCATACAGACGTGTTTTAGCAGCTTTTTTACTGCTAGCACCAAGCTAGAAATACCATGTATTCAGTAATAGGTGCATAGATAAATAGAGTTAATCTATAAAATTGAACATAATCCAAATACTTTAAGCAACTGCATCACTGATACATGCAAAAATGTGAATGACTGTCATGACCAAATGGAAAAAGCTGGAACAGGGAAAGCACAATGTATAACTGCATTTGTATGACATTGGTACAAAGAAACAATTGTAAGACCAGAAAAAAAAAAATCTATGATGGTTAATAGAATCAGTAAAGACTTCAACAGTTTGCACCCACACAGAACATAAAATGTAAAATACTGCTTCAGTACTAGTTATAGCATTAATTCACATTGAACAACACATTAAGACAGAGATCCTACATGAGGAGTAAGTGCACAGTGATTCCTGTTGTTGACTTAACAATTTGACACTCTTCTTTATGGCGTCAGTAATCTTCCTAGGCTCTAGTCATGAGTTGCCAAGGCTATGGAAGCCTTTTGAGTTCGCTGACTTCGATCTTATTCTGACAGGGTCATAGTCAAAGTGGAAGTTCTCTCCTCCCTTCAGAGAAAGGTACCTCCTTCTTTGATGACCTGTTCTTTCCACGGGGATCTCACTCGCAGAGATCTGTCATTTATGTCTTTTTTGTTTTGTTTTGTTTTTTGTTTTTCGCCAGAGTGTCTTGGCTTTCCATGCCTATAATACTCTCATGGGCTTTTCAGCCAGATCCGAATGCCTTAAGGGCTGATTCTGAGGCCAGAGTGCTGTTTAAGACATCTGCCATTCTATGAGTCTGCTGTGTATCCCGCTTACCATGTTGGATCATTCTCTCCCTTTTTAATTTTCTTTATATTCAGAAAATCAATATATACTAAGTTGATCTTCTGTATATAAAGATAATTGTAAATGAATCTTGATGTGAATGGAATGGGAGAGGGAGTGGGAGATGGGAGGGGTGCAAGTGGGAGGGAAATTATGGGGGGGAAAAGCCATTGTAATCCATAAGCTGTTTTGGAAATTTATATTCATTAAATAAAAGTTTAAAAAATACTTAAGATTCAAATCATTCAAGAGGAAAGGTTTTGGAAACAGCAATGATTGTTATACAACATTGTGAATGTAATTAATACCACTGAATTGTATACTTAAAAATTGTAGATATTATGCTACATATATTTTCCTATAATAAAAAATTTTTAATTCAAAAAATAGTAATCAGCAGGAGGAAGAGGAAATTGAATCCATTGGGTGGGAGGTAACTTCCAAGTGATGAAAATGTTCTATGTGATGCCATGGCTACATACTCATCAAATTAACTCAACTATATACTTAGGATTGCTGATCCTCATTGAATTTAAATTACAGTCCAAACTGTCCATCAAGTCCATCAAGTCCATCACTCACAGAGATCTTTCATTTAGGTCTTTTTTTTTTTTTTTTTTTTGCCACAGTGTCTTGGCTTTCCATGCCTGCAAAACTCTCATGGGGCACATGGGCATTTTTGCCAGATCTGAAAGTCTTAAGGGCTGATTCTGAAAAACTCTGGTTCTGAATGTCAGCTGAAACAGTGGTAGCAGTAGATATGAATTCTATATTAAATGTGTTTAGAAATTTTAAAGAAACACATGAGAATGTAAAAAACATGAATAATCAAGGGATCACAATAAAATTATTAAATAGGTTAATAGGAACAATATGTTAGAATGACCAGATTTAAAACATGTAATCCCATCGAAGTAGAAAATTCAGTGGTTAGGTTCAACAGAAAATTACAACAGAGAAGAGTATTATGAAATTAACAAATGGGTCTGAAGTGGAGGCATAAGAAAACTAGTAAAATAGAATCCTATGCTAAATTCTGTTGTGTAATGAAACTATAGGACACCAAATTTAATCATCTGAAGAGTAGAAAAATTAAGACAGAGCGAGAGAGGAAAAGAATTAAGTCATTAAAAGCCAATGATTAATCTGACAGCAGAGAAGTCAGAAGACAATAAAATAGCAGGTGTAAGTTACTCAAAAAAATAACTGGAAATATAAAAGTGTATGCAGAGCTAAATAACCATTTAAAAACAAATTAAAATAAAGACATCTTTGAACAGAAACTGAGACTGTTATTAATAGGTAAGATTAAAGGAATTCTTAAGATATGTGCTTCAGAAAGAAGGAAAATGACATAAAAACGAAGGTCTGAAATGGGAGCAAAAATAGAGAGAAATAAATTAGTAAATGGGTTTTACATTAAAAATAAGTGACCCATTACAGCAATTGCAATAATGTCTAAATTTTAGGATGGAAAGACACATCGCTTGGAATATTGGGACACAGCTTGTGAAGAATATAGATGGGATGGAAGTTAGTGGCCTCAAGTTCTCGCATTGTGTGGGCATGAAATGATAAAATGACCATACGTATGCCCACAGAATTCAAGAACAAATGCTGAAGAAGTAGGATGAAGAACACAATTTCCAAAGAACAGAAGAGAAATATGAAATGAAATAAACAGAATAAAAATCAACACCACAAAGGAAAGGCAAGACAAATGGCAAATAGAAAAAGAAATTATAACTATTTGGGGAAACCAGGCAGGGAGTTGGATTTCTGCCAGCCCTGCACTGTAATGTCATCCCTACCCCCTCATAGGCAAGAATATGGAATAAAGTTTAAGATATCTAGGTCCATAAGAACAAGGGTTAGTTTAAAAATGTAGGTGATAACCATAAATGCAAAAAGAACAAGCTACATTTTTCAGCACAGCAGATTTCATATTGAAATTATAAAAAAACTCAATATATGGGAGAGTTTTTAAAAAATTAAATCACTCATAGACTAAGAAGTAACAATGGAAGTGGTAAAATGTATCTATAGAAAGTAATAACAGTAAAAAAAAAACACTCAATTCAAGGTTTGTAAAATATAATAATAGTAACTATAAAAATGCTTAAAACTGTGTGTATGATATACAGAGATTTGTATGCTCTCTACAATATATATTTAAAGAGAATAATTTTTATTATTATAAAACTACAGAAGATAATGTAGTTTACTTCAAAAATTTATTTAAAATAGACTGAAAAGATGTTTACATTTTAGTGCAAAAATTTTTGGAAACCATGTTTGTATAGACAAAATAATGAAACAAAATTATGAGCTGGAGAACAGACTCACACACAGACAGAGACAGAAAATACAGTGGAGTGATACTGTCAATCAAGGGGGGAAGGGTGGTCTACTGAACAAGTTAAATTGGGGCAATTATTATCACTATTGAAGGAAGAGAATATTGACAGGCTCCACACAAAAAAAATCATTCACATGCACATTAACAACAAGAACATAAAAATTTTAGAACCAAAATATAAGATTGTATCTTTAAAAAATTAAAAAATTTTAAAGAAGATTGTATCTTTATAATATTTTTTCTCCACAAGATAGAAAAGTACAAACCATCAAAAACAAGAGTGATTCTCTTAGTCAGCATTGCTATTATTACGAAACATCAGAGGCAGGGTGTTAAACTTACAATTCCGCTGGTTCAAAGCCCCATGTCTCACGATCCGCTCTGGTTTGGCATCTGGTGATGGTGATCCCATTGGCAATCACATTGTGGCACAGGACATCGCACGGCAAGAAGCAAGGAACTTGTGATTTTGTCTATTTTCCTCCATGCTAATAAAACCTGAGGTCTCAGTCACAGGGACTCTATACTCAGGATCCAATCCAATCTAGCCACTTCTCAAAACCCCGCCCCCCACCAGACATCATGATTGAATAAAGTCTATGGCCTCTTCGTGCCATTAACATAAGACTTTAGATACTAAACTGCATGAGAGAAGGAGCCAAGTCTTATGCAAATCATAGCATTGATGATTTCAACCACATTAAAATTAATATGTCCACCAAGAGACACTTCAAGAAAATGAAAAACTAAAGTACAACTAGAAGACATTTGCAACATATACCATCCAAGATATGTAAAAACTGGAGGGAAGGTTTTCACTGTGGCATTGACTGTAATCACAAATGACTGGGAGCCATGCAAGTATTGATCAAGTGAGTAGAAAACTAAATTTTGTTCTACTATATAACAGGATAGTGTATTGCCCTGAAATTCATGAACTGACAGTACATTACATTTTTTAAAATGTGAGTGAATCACACAATTCTAATGGGAATGGAAAAATCAAAATTCAAAAGGATGCATATGGTCTATTTACAAGCGGTTGAATAATAAAAAATAATGTTATATACACTGCAAACTTACCTAAATATGAATATACTGTTAGAGTAGAAAGCACCACATGGAAATGACAAGGAATAAACATAGTGTACGGGGTTTCCGGAACAAGGAGAAAGATTCAATTCTGAAATGGCCATTGCATTTTCAACTGGAAATGCTTTATTCTTGAATATAGAAAGTGTGTATATCAGCTTTATTCTGCTGTCTTTTCTACATTTTATACATTTTAATTATTTGATAACAAAGTTTAAGCACAAAACCCAATTATTTACTCTTAGCTTCTGCTTAGTTGCGAGAAACTTTGTCAAAGGAAAAGTCAACTATGAGTTTCCCCAAAACTGGGCAATTCCAGAGATAAGAGCATCTAGACTTTGAGCTCCAGCAATGTGTGGACACCTTTTCTTGTCAGAAGCTTCTTACTTACTCAGTAGAATGTTTGCATTTCTTTTTTGCAATTTTAACTTTATATCATAAAATACTGTATAGAAATTCAGGCGGTTATATTTTCTTATGCAAAATTGGGCAATTTTAAAAAATGAAATGCAAAGCAACTACAATTCAAGAAAAGAAGTTCAAAGGTTGTTTCTCCATAGTTCACAACATGAGTTGATTATATTCCTGTTGATTATAAATGGTGTTTTAAAATTGTTTTCAATATTTGAAAGAGCCAAAGGGGATGCAAATTTACCAACATTAAGGTTCCATAGACTAATTAAAATTTCTTATTTATTTGTTTTGTCTATTACTACCTCAGTTCACTGAGAGTAACACCTGATGTTCATGCTAATTAGCAACTTTAATTGGATATTATCAATGTCTCTTTGACAATGAACAATTATTTTATCAATGCAGTCTATTTAGTAATCAGCAGGCTTCATACCACAAGGTCCAGGAGGGAATATTAATTAAAATTCTGCACAATGATATCAGCTTTGAAAATCACTGAGATATCCATCATCACACACAACTCTTAATCCTGTGACTATTAACAAAGCAAGGAAAAAACTCACAGTTTCCAGCAGGACAGATTTATGAGAACTTATTTCAGAATTTTCTCTATAATTTTATAGGAAAATAGTGTAAGAAAAGGAAGATCCAAACTAACCAAAACATACTACAAAATTCAAGTTCAGCCAAATTAGGGCGAAAAAAATCTGTAAGTATGTGAACATGTTATGAAAAGCAATTAAGACAACCACGACTGGTAAGAAGCCATAAGTACAGAGTCCTGATACAGAGTCAGAGAGGAAGGAAAGAGAAAGAGAATGCAGTGGTGGACGGGATCAGCTGCTTACAAAACACATAACCTCTTCATGTAAGAGAGCTCCACTTCATGTGGGACTGCTGTGAGTTGGGCTGAGAACGAACAAAGGAAAAAGCTTAGGAAAACCCATGAGGTCAGCCAAGTGCTCAGAGGTTGCAGACCTCAGAAGGTGGACGAGAACCAACTCTGGAAGAAAACGGATCTCTCTGGAGGACAGGAGCTGCTCTTACTGGTTAAGTCAGATTTGGGAAAGGCTTGTGGAAGGCTGATGGTTGAAGACTTCTGGCATTTCCAAGGTTGCGGGAGATGAAGTAGGAAAGTTACACAGAGGTTCCACATTTTTAAAACAAAAGTACATCTCCATAGCAATAGCACAGAGATCACTTGAGCTACAACATCCCCAAGGCTAACCTGACTCTTGTCTTATGCGGCTATCCCCTAATATATAGATATTATTTGTGCTAAAAATCACTCAAAGAGTTTAGTACTGCACGTACACACAGGTATTTTAAGAAAATATGAAAAAAAAAGCCAGTGGAATATTTCTTTAGCAGAATGGTCAGCAAATTTTTCTGTAATGGATTGTTCAGCAAAATTTAAAATAGACATAATAAAAGAGATAAAAAAGAGTTAGCAAGAAAATAGCAATAATAGAATATTAAAGGGCACATTAATATACTGGAAAAAAACTACAACAAAAGCACCACAAAGACAGGCCAAACTCTAATATACTATATGGCATGCTCATTTTTTATTGTATATGCATATATATAGTATGTATATATGTTTTATATAGTATTCCATATTGTATATGTATGGATTTTTAAATTTTTTGCACCAGAATAAACTTGTCTTTTCATTTTCCGTGAACATTTTGAAGAACTGTCATAGTATATTAGCATGTATTCCCACACCAACAAAAAGGGGAAAAAAACACTGAATAATCTACAGAAGCGTGATTTTTTAACCTACGAGAAAGCTAGGGCCCCAGGGAGACTCAAATCTGAAGAAAGATTGGCAGTTCAGCAGGAGCACTCATGTGTGGAAGTGAGTGCAGCGCAAGGCTCCACATAAGCAGAGAGGAAGAATTCGGCTCAACTTTTACCCAATTTCTAGAAGGGTGACAGTGAGATAAAGCAATTGCATAGGTCTAAGGAGAGTGGATACCCACTGTAGGTTTTCTTCCCCCAGCCCACTGTGCATCCATGGGTAACTGGGAGCAGTGTGAAAGGAGAAGACTTGCTTTTGCAGATCTGAAAGATGGCGCTAATGCTGCTGCAAGAAGATATGAAAGAGCCCCACCCCCAATCCCCAGTAACTTCCTTCCTGAAGAACCAAAGCCTTGGCTTCTGTAAGAAAGGCAACATGTACAGTCAACTACAGAGTTGATGGAGATTCACAACGTGGTGGAAGGAAGGGTACAAGTCTACATCTCAGCTTCTGGGTGAGGTATACAAAACCACCTTGAACGCAGTTTAAGCATTGCTGGTATTGAAGAAGAAGCAGGGGCACTTAGCTTTACCTCTGAAATTCCAGGTCCCAAAGGACTAAAGAGGAATGCAGTATGCTTCTGTCTTCTATTTATTAAAATTTTCAAACAGTAAAAAAAAAAAAAAAAAAAAAAAAGAAAGAATGCTTCTGTCTCCATTAAGCAAGAAGGGAAGGAAGCATGGAAGCAGACCCTCTTGAAAGTCCAGATTCAAAAGCATGATAAGAACATTGAGGAAAAGTCCTCAGGAACACGACCCAGAAACTAAGCACAAGACAACACTGGAGGAATTTGGAGCCAGTGGTGCACTGAGGGGAGACATGGAAGTAACAAACATCAAACCTAGATTGACCCCCAAATAAATTGATTTAATTCCCCTACAGACCACACTGATAGTACAGCAGAAATATACGTGTGTTCATTTTTCAGGGATAAATGTCATCAATGAAATATGAAATATACACCAACATGCATTATAAACATCAATCAACAATTACAAGATCAAAAAATTCTCAATAGAAAAAACAATCAACAAAATAAGAAACAGAAGTGATTTAGATATTGGAAATATCAGTAAGGGAATTCTAAACTGTGAGAAATATGTTCATAAAGAAAAAGTAGAAGAGCAATTTTAGAAGAGAGATAGGAACAGTCAAATGCAAATGCAAGATGTATTTGTACATCTTATTGCAGCTTTAACAAATGACCACAAAGATAGAAACTTAAAATTACACAAAGTTGTTATCCTACAGTTCTAAAATCATAGTGTTGGCAAGGTTACATTCCTACCTGGAGGCTATCAGGAAGAATACATGTTTCTGCTTTCTGTAGCTTCTAGACATTGGCTACATCCCTTGTCCTCATGCCTTCTCCCTATCTTCAAGGTCATTAATACAGCAGTCTTTCTAACACTGTATCACCCAGATCTCTACTCTTCTGCCTCTGCTTGCATACTGAAGACCCTCGTGATTACACTGGGCCCACCTAGATGATCCAGGCTAAATATCCAACTAAAATTCCATTGTTCAGCAACCTTAACTGCATCTGCTAATTTAACTCTCATATATGATGTATTTCTCAGCTCCAGAAATTAGAATGTGGATATCCTTGAGGGTCATTATCCTGGCTAGCAGTTAGGGAATTAAAAGCATGACAAATAGATGAAGGGCAGGTTTTAGAAGTGTGTCCATCAAGATGGCACAGCCGAGCAACTACTGCAGATGAAGATTGTTCAAAATAGAAAAAAATAGAAAATGGAAATGAGTAGCCATGAAGGGTAAGAATCAAGGATAGAGACAGAGCACCCACAAGCAGTGGAGTGTTATTAAAAGCCAGGACTTACTTGTGATTGCAGGTCTGGAGGGGGAAAAGACAGAAAATGGCCAGAAGAAATATTTGAAGAGAAAACAGCTGAGAATTTTTCAAATAAAATGAAAATATCAAAGGCAAATCCAAGTTTAGAAGACAAGAAGCCTGATGAATACAAAAGGGGAAAGAAAAGCATCTGCATTTTTCATACAAAAATTGCTAACTTTGTCAAAGCACAAAACACATTACAGAAGAAGAAAGATTAAAATGAATATAGACTTTCCATCAGAAGTGGAAAACCAAAGTATAATGATTTGACATCTTTGGAGTGCTGGGGGAAAAATCTGTCAATCCAGAATTGTAGATGCAGCAAATTGTATTTCAAAAACAAACAAGTGAAGACTTTTCCAGACAAGCAAAATCAGAGAATATTCATAAATTGATCCTGCTCTAGAAGACATGCTAAACAAGCTCATTCAGTCAGATGGAGGATAACGCCAAACATAAACTTCATTCTACCAACAAGAAGGGATGGTTGCCAGAAATGGCTAAATGAAGATACATAAAAGAATATTTTCTTACCTTAAATAGATATAAAAATTATTTGTTAGCTAAGACACATTTGGCAACAATGGATTGTTGGTCAACAGCATTAATGATATTAGAATATACAACAAAAGTAACAATAAAAGGAGAGAGGGAGAAATGATAACTACATAGTAAGGGCCCTACACTCCATGTGAAGGAAGCCATTCACAATTAGTTGAATGTAGAGTGTGTTCAATGAAACTTTGGATTGTATTCCTAGGTCAAACATTGAAAAAACATATTTTCAAACAGCTATAAAATTAGAAAACAGTGGAAATGAAATGGATAATTAAAAATTCTCATTAGTTTCAGATATCTATTGATAAAATTGAGGTGTAAGCAAGTGAATGAATGTGGGGGAATAGTGAGGGAATAGTACATATCTCATGGGGTGCTCACAGAGACAACCCACAGAAACCATGATTTCTGTAAGATGTGCTTGCACTACAATGTCCAGTCCACACTTAGACCCACAGCCTTTGCCTTGTTAACAGCTGTTCCTTAGCGCCTAGCACAGTGTGTAGCTCAGATACATACCTGATACATCAATGAGTTGTGATTCTACCTTCAAGCTTTTCTCCGCTCTCCACCATATGACATGTATTCTGTCAGAGCCTCTCACGCTTTACTGTATGCTTGCACATTTCCTCCAGATTGGAGAATCATCATTTAAAGCTCGGTTCACTGAGTCGTACTATGTCATCACTCATTATTAAATATTTCCAGAAAAAAAGGCTACTAATGCAGATAAACTTGATTGATCTGTCCAGAAATAAAAGAAGATAAACCACAGTGGAACAATCAACAAAATATCCTTTCAGAGGATTCATAACACTAAAACAAATAAATAATAAAAAGTAAAGTGTTTAAATTTTGCATTAGAAACGTAACACTAGCATCGAAAAATGCATCAACAAAGACGATTTATTGAATAAACGTTTTCATGCTAATTCTGTATCATTATTTACTCTAAAGGAGCAGTTATTTGTATAAAAAATCATTTTGGGAATCTCATTACGGGGAAAAATATACCAGCAGCACTGCATCTCAGGAGCATAACTCTTGCCAGGAATGCACATTAATCAGAGTTCCCATAAGTTTCAAAACATTAGAAAACTATTTCCCAGACGGTTCAGTTGTCTCAAATGTCTGGAGAAGAATAGTGAAGCTGAGGCAGAATCCTTGAAGCGAATGCATCAGAGCGTGCCCTTGTGAGTCTATGAGGATGACCTTGCAAGGTTAGAGTCTACTGCTCCTTTTTCTGCCACTACTCTAATCACCATGACCATTCCTAGCCCTAAAGCTCACCTAATAGAACTTGTGCCCATGAAGTCTCCTTCAGGCACATCACAGATTGCTTAACTGGGGATTCAATTAATCTCAGTCTTTATGTGTACCCCTTTCTTGGCCGAAGACCTGCTATGGAAAATGGAGTGATTAATGCAGAGTTGCATTTTACCAGATAGCTCCGGGGGTCATTCATTCTAAGGGAGAAAGAAGGCTAAAAGGCCGTTCACTGACATGGTCCTGTAGCATACAGGGGCACTACTCACTACCACATTCAGGTTGACCTGTGCTCTGTGTTGCTGGAAGTCTGATGGTGTCCTTTGCGAAAGGGATGAGAGAGAAAATGTGGTAAGGACAATAGAGGCACAGCGACAGGGAGGGAGAGATAGCTACCTCAACTTCCTTTCCTCTTTGATATTTACTCCAAGAATAGGAACCAAGTAAATATTCCCAGAAAGGGTACTCCTGGTACTCCAAATTGCACACTGATTTTCCAAACTCTAATCTGTGACGTTGTGCCATGGCACAGGTACAAATCTTGAATCTGCCACTTCCTGCTTATATGAACCAGTTTCTTAACCTCTGTCAGCTTTAATTTCTGATGCCCACAATGGGGGCTAGGAAGACCTAAATGAGGGTCTGTCTACAGTGCCCCACCCATCCCACAGCCAACATGTCCCAGGGCCTGGCACCTGGTAAGTGCTCCGGGCAGCTTCCTCTAATGAGTATAAGACTGCCAATTTAAGAAAATGGAGACTTTAATTTCTCTGCAAACTGTTGTGCCCTATTCATTATGGTCTGGAGAATTGCTCACGTTTGCATCACCCCTAATTATATTAACATGTGAACCTGGATAATTATGTCAGTAACTGAGTGACCCATTTTGGGTGATCTGTTATGTGAGTTAGTAAATTGTGTGAACAAGCGTAAAAGAATCAGAGATCTGCAATTATTTTTCTCATCTAACCTAACAGACAAAAGATGTTCAGCCAGCTAGGAAGAACATTCATGGCCTCAAAGCTGAGGAAGCTCTACTCCCCTTGGCATGTTTTCCCTCTCTAGGAATAACAGCTTTAAAAGTTTAGCTATTACATTTTCAGTACCATGCAGGGTGGGGCATAAGTGCTTAGTAGACATGGTGTTGTGCTCACAGGTGCAGGGCACAAATGAGAGAAGCTGGACTTAATTATTTTTCTTGAAAATAATGCTTACTTCATATACAAATCGAGTTTTTTTTTTAATTCATTAAAATAAGAGTCCTCCCCAAATACGGAAGGACACTACTATGACAGCTAGCATAAAAGCAAGATTGTTTATATTGAAAAAAAAAAAAACACAGAAGATATCTGTATCGGCACTAACGTTTATCCATTTCAAAATGGAAACAATCCATCACCCTGGAAAATGCATTTTACTAATGGGAAAAGTAACTTCCAAAGTGTGTGAAGGAGAGAACAGTTTGGACTGCCTGGGGCTGTGAGGCCACCAGTGGAGGATATATTACCATATCAATGACTGACCTTGCACCTGATCTTCCAAGAGAAAGACTCCAGTGTTAGCCTCTGAAGTAGAGCAGATTTCCTTCCTCAGTTTGAGGCTGAAGGTTACTGCAGATGCCAGTTCTGCTTGGACAATTAACTCTCAGATTCCAAAACAGATCTGGAAGGGGCTTCAATGAACAGTGTAGCAAGTGCCTTCACCAAGGTCTTAGCTTCTAGCTCCTTTCCCCTTTCTCACAGGCATAAAAATCACACCATTGTGGCATTGTTATTGACATCTCAGGAGCGTCCCACATCAACGGCTTGAAATAAAGACTGGTAGATTTATTGATGTGCCTCCCACTGATCACTCAGGAAATAACTGAAGAGACTGCTGACTTATAGTCAGAATGACTCTCAAAGGTCTCCATTAGTCCTTGCTTATTTCTGATTTCTGAATTTCTAAAGGACTATTCATTATTTCTTACTGGACTTCTATCAATTTTTGCATGATTCAGTTTACCACTGACAAACTCAAAGGCAGATTCAAGTATGGATCATAGTGTCACTTCAATCACTACGTTGCCAAGCAGGACCCTATCTCTGCTTGGTTTCAGAGGAGTGCAGTGTGTTAAGAACTACAGTGATGCTTCTCATATATCTGCCAAGATGAAGAGCAAGCCTGTGAAGAGAACCAGAGGATGCCTCTTTGTCGCAAGAATTATTTTGAGTTAAAGGTAATTAAGCAGCAACCTCAACATAAAAACTTTCTGCCCTCCTCCTATTTGCCAGAAAATAGATCATGAATTCATAGTTACCCCTCCTCCCCTCTTCACCAGGAAGTACTGCTGCAGGAAATGGCTGAACTGGGGATATTGTCTCTGTGCAAGAGAATAATACCAGATTTGAGCTCAAGAGCAGTGCTAAGCATGTTAGCCAAGTTGAATGAACAGAATGCACCTGACAGATGAGGCAGGCATTCAGGAAAGGATGGTGAGCTCGGCATACATTCAAACCAGTTTCCCCCTCTTCCTTCTGAGATATTGGTGGATGGAGAGCTTTCCAGGAGCAGTGGAATTCATGAAATTCCTCCAAGGATTTTATAAGCACAGTATGATTGACTTAATAGCCATCTAAGTGCAGGCTCTGGAAGATTCCCCGAAAGAGGGTGATGAGGCTAGAACCCACTAACACAGTTATTGAACAAGGTGGAGACTTTTGATGTGTAAGCGCTGGTTGGCTTCCAAGGCATGCTTCTACATTTTTATTCTCATTCAACCACACAAAAAGTCCCATTTTCTTCAGCCCTCTCATACATACTTAGGCTAATGTCCACCCTGCTGACTAACAGTAGAGGTTCATCACCATGGACAGCTCTAAGTTCTTGTTAGCCTGGAAAGGGCACCAGAAGAATCTACAGAACTTTACTACCTGCCTCTTATTAACTATTAGTTTCCCAAATATTTGCCTTTTCACAGTTTTGTGTGTATTCCCGCTTTTTGTCATATCTTCTGTACCATTGCTAAATGAGTCCAAGTTCATATCAAGTATTTGAGTTACTCATCACATTGATGTGGGTGAGGGAGTATTAATTATTTTTTTACTCAAGGCTCTTGTCTTGCACAAAAACAAACATGCTAAGTGCTGACACAAATAAGGTGCACAAAGTGGTAAAATTTATTCAAAAGGTGAGTAAGTAAATACACGTGAACATGACTTGCCCTACACAGAGAACTATCCAACATGAATACAAGAAGGGCTGGGGTAGGGAAAACAGAAAGAACGCCAGCAGCTGCTCCAGCCATGATGTATGATGTGTGTATGCGTGTGTGTGTGTGTGTGTCTGTGTGAGAGAGAGAGAGAGAGAGAGCCCCTCCCAGCTGTTGGTCTCTTTTATCTGGGATCAGGGTGGTGCCTCTCTAGTTGTTGAGGCTACCAGGGATTTATATGGCACCTCCACAAATTCCAAGTTCCATATAGAGCCCATTATCCATATTTGACTTCCAACTCAGCAGTCCTAAACTAACTTCCTGATTATTTATCCCACATCAACATGTTAACAGGCTTCTGCTGGGTTTTCTCTTATCAGTCTGCCTTTTGTCAGCATAATTTGCAGGACTCCAGCCAGAGACCTACGTTGAGTAGAGGAATTTGGTGTTTCCTTCCTTATATCTAATTTTTCCATTCTAAATATTTCCTTCTAATAATTAAGTTTACAACAGTTATTATGTGAGAGGTTAAACCTGAAGGATTTTATGATTGGCCAAGCACGCCAGAGCTATCTGCCTGTGGCTTTGAGGGAAGTTTTTCTGGATATAACTGTTTAGGAATCCCCATGGCTACCCCCTTGCTGCATTGGTAAAGTCAAAGGCCTCCAACAAAGGCTACATGAATATTTTAGAAAAGTTTTGCCAAACTCTGCACAGCTGAGGCTTTATTAAAAATTCACATCTTTATAGTATTAATATAATCTCCAATTAGCATTTGGACATTTATTGTGTCCAAAGCTTTGTCTTTGGAACTCTAAGTCTGATGAGTATCTGTTGGATAAATGACATGAAAGTACCCCATTAATAGCTTTTTAGTCAATAGTACTTCAGCACTCGACGAGTGACCACAATAACAACACCTCTTTACTTTTAATTATACTCAATTAATTGCAATGATATCTAATCCAGTCTTTCAAAACTCAAGACACTATCAAGTGAGTGAAAATATAGTTTTCCTTAATTCTTTTTTCTTAGCACCTTCCATGAATAAGTGTGTTGTAAGTTTAATTGGTTTAATTATGCTGAATAAAATCTATAAGGAATATGGTAGATGCAATTAAAATTTAATCAGTTCATTCAGAACAGATACTATCCAGCTTTCTTCAAACCAAATAAGTTCAAAATAGTACTGTTGACCTGCTCAGGGTTTCTGTATAATGGCAGTCATTATACTCTCAGTTTGATGTGCTTAAGTGAGAAAATTGTGAATAGTGTACTGATTGAATCGTTGAATTCAACTAGCTTACGCAGCTAAGGAAAATCATTAAAAATGGGACTTGCTGTTGAATAATGACATATTTGGCACTCTTTGGGGATTTACATTTTTTACCTTATTACATGCTTTGGTGAAACTCATTAACTTATATATGCAGCAAGTAATTTTGAGTATGTTTCTCTCAAAAAGATAAAATTAAGGTTTTTTTACATATAGATGTATACTTATTTCCATATTGATGACATGTAACATTTTATTTACATATTGACAAACATGAAGTCTTAAATTTTAGTTTTGATTCTGTCAAAAAATTGTATATGGTTACTTATTGAATTGTATATAAGTCAATGAAACATTTATTTAAAATGAAAAGTACATAATTTGAAAGCATAATAGTAAATTCCTTAATACTTTCGTAAGCAGCATTTGAACAACTACTAGATTTTTTTAAGTGGCAGTCACACTAAGAATGCTATCAGAATGTTTGGAATATAAGTATGTTTTTGTCTGGACACAATTTTACTTCTGATGATTATGATGGTAATTATTTTTCTTAATGTTTCCCTATTATATTTTTTAAAATAATCTATAAAAGCAATATAGGAGTTGAAACAATTAAAAATGCAAGGACACAGATCAATAGATTGATTCCTTCTTTGTACAAGTTCTTTATAAAGCAAGTACCAGTAGGCAATCTTTTGATTTATTTCTTCCATGGCTTTATCCAAGCCAGTAGTCCTCAAAGAAGTCTATATACTGATGGCAACCCAACTCAACACAAGGCAGCAGCATCAATCTGAAGTGGTAATCATTAGATTCTTCATCAGTAGTAGGAAAACATGACTGTTTCAATCATACATATCCTTTTTGGAAGAGTAAAAATCATTATTAAACTTTGCCCCTGTGTACATTTTCTTTTTAATGTTATATATCATAGTTGAAGTTTGCATACAGTACTTCTGGCACATACTAAAGTAGAACAATTGGATTCCAAGAAAGTCAGGTAGCATGGTTTCATTTAAAAATTGATCTAGCTGCTCTTTTCATTAGACATCATTTCTATTTGAAGGACCAAGGAACAAAGTACGATCATTCACATTTAAGTATTTGGCAGAAAAATATTGAGGATGTTGAGCCTGTCATATAAAGGAAAGCAACTGACCATATTTATTGCTGAAGATAAAATTCAAACTGTCTTGTAGAAATCCAAATTTTGGAAAATCCTATCTATCACCATGAGCTCAAAAGCTGCTCAATATTTAAAGATGTTTTGACTAATGATGACATTAATGAGTATGGTCTCTTTGATCCTGGATTATCTGCATGAGTCAGTAAACCATTGACTTCCAAAGGATCACTGCATGGTATTGCAAAATTACATGTGGGTAGAACATCCCAAGAAAATGTGAGACTAATGGATTTTAATGTGAAAGAATATTAAAAAACATTGATATGAGAAGGTGTCTTAGCAAAAGATCAAGGACACGCAGCATGCAAACACCCAACAAAGGAAGTAGCAAGAATTAAGCAAGTAGGTCTGTTTAATTTTAAATAACTTAACATTATCATGTTCATCATAAAAAATGATCTCCAGAGGTAAGATATGTTAACAGAATTAAAAACAAGCTAGAAATGATGAAATAATCAAAGAGAAATGTATAAAGTCACCACAAAGGCGAAAAGTACTATAGAAGTAATTCAAAAACTATAACATGTGTCAGGAAAGTTAGAAGAAATTGATATAAAATGGAATAGATATAAGACAATTTTTATGAGGGTGAGTCAATGTTAACAGAGGTCTACAAGTGATATAAAAATACTCTAACACAAAATAGAGAACTTCCCTGGTACAAAGAGAGACAAAGTTTGTATATGGAAAAAGTAGAGTCTGCACCTTGGGAGGGAATGATACAGAGGAATAATACAGAGAATCTTTGAACTCCATTGATAAGGGATAATTTGACTAAAATTTTTTAAGAAAAAGTGCCTTGAGAAATTTATACCAGCCAAGCTATCCCTAAAACAAAAGGTACATTCTAGAACTTAAGGGGCACTGTACCTATAATCAATTTTAGAGAAAACAAAAACTATTGAACATGATGTTCAGCCAAAGAAAATATTAAAATACTAATTAAGAATTTAAACAAATAAGGGTTGCTGTTGTCATAGCAGGTAAAGCTGCTGCCTATGATGCCACTATCCTATATGTGTGTCCATTTGTATCCTGGCTGCTCCACTTCCTATCAAGCTCCCTTCTGATAGCCTTGGAAAGCAATGGAAGATAGCCCAAGTGTTTGGGCCCCTGTGGTCAAAATGGGAGAGCTGGATGAAGGTTATGGCTCCTGGCTTCAGGATGGCCCAGTACTGGGTGTTGCAGGCATCTAGGCAGTGAACCAGAGGATGGAAGATCTATCTGTCTCTCCCTCTCTAACTCTGACTTTCAAATAAATAAATAAGTAAATAAATAAATATAAAAAAAAACAAAAGTTTGGAACAAGTGACATACTGAAAATTGAATGCATTATCAAAAAAAAAAAAGGAAAAGATGAGGAAGAATTCAGAATCAGTGATGAGAGGAAACTGCAGGGTGTATTTTTTCTCTTGTACAGATTTGGATCAACGCATGTCAAATGAACTGACTCATCTAGTTGCAGAAGCAGGATAACTGCAAGATTTCATTTATCACCTTTGCTTCTGAGGATTCTTTTAAAGTCTTATAATTTATTTTATTTAATTAATATTTAAACTCTTTCATTTGATGCCTATTTAGTTTATTACCCACTTTAAATTCAAATGGAACTAGATTAATTTTTTTATTTTAAGAATCATGTATATTGCCATCCAACTTCTGTACATTATTTCATCTATCAGGTTTTTCATCTGCATAGAAGTATAGAGATATATCTGAAATGAAGTTCAGAGACATTAGCAATGTTCCTTGGCTGGGTGAAATTATTTAGAAATATATATTATTTTTCTTTTCTCTTTTTTATTTACCTCTGTATTGGCTGAGCTATATTCATAATTGTTTTATTAAAAAGTTAATACTCCACACTGAAAGTGCAGGGAACGAAGCTTCACACCAGCCCACTGCCCCCTCCGCCACTGACGGAGGCCAGAGATGCTGAGCTGTATCCCTCTCGAGATCCCTCTGGATTCCTGTTCTTCCCATAACCAGTTGACACAGTCTCTGGCCCCACCCAGCCCATGCACTCAGGACTATGGCTTATATCTTAGGTGCCTTGCCTAATCGAGCAATGCATTGCTTGCTAGTATTTGGAACTGGGCTCTCTGTGCCCCACCTAAAATAGTACATCAGTCCTGCTTGCTAGAATGTCTGGTCCAGCGTTTCTGTGATCTACTCAGGTGCAGCCTCGGGCTCGTGGCCCCAGTCCCTTCCACAGAAGCTGAGCAGTTTTGGGTGGTGCTGCTCATTGGTTCCTCATGCCTGAGTTTTCTGCACCTGACTCAGCCCAGCAAGCAGCTCAAGCAGAGTGACCCAAACAACATATCCAAATATATGGGATACAGCAACAGGAGTGTTGACAGGAAAGTATATTGCAATAAGTGCTTACATCAAAAAAACAGAAAGCTATCAAATAAATAATCTAACAACGCATCTCAAGGATCAAAAAAATAAGGAACCAAACCCAAAGTTAGTAGAGGGAAATAAAAAATAGAGAAAAAATAAAACAGAACTTTTAAAAGTTAAAAAATATGAATTAAATGAAAAGCTGGTTTTTGAAAAAAATAAACAAAATTGATAAATGGTTACCCAAATTAACCATGAAAAAAGAGAGTACTCTCAAATCAATAAAATCAGAAGTGAAAAAGGAGATACAACAATTGATACCCAGAAATAGAGTCATTAGAAGCATACAATTAAAAGTCAACAACCTAGAAAATCTTTTTTTTTTTTTTTTAAAAAAAAGGGATAGATTTCTGGAAATATAGAACTTACCAAAATTGAGGCGTGAAATCAAAACTGAAGATGAGACTGAATCAGTAATAGAGTCTCCCAACAAGAAAAGTCCTGGATCAGACAGGTCACTGCTGAATTCTACCCAATTTTAAAAGAAGAATTAACATGAATTATTCTCAAACTATTCCAAACAATTGAAAAGGAGAGAACCTTTCCAAGTTCAGACCATGAGGCCAACATAATCTTAATTCAAAAACTGGCAAAGATACAACAAAAGAGGAGAACTATAGATCAGTAACCCTGATGAGTGTAGATGCTAATGTCCTCAACAATTAAATGCTAGCAAGTAAAATCCAACAGTGCATCAAAAAGATTACTCATCCTGATTTATCCCAGCAATGCAGGGAAGGTTCAACATATGCCAATCAATAAAGATGATATATCACATCAACAATATGAAAGAAAAAGATATGATTATGCCCATCGATGCAGATAAAATGCAGCATCCTTTCATGAAATAAATAAATAAATAAAAAACTTTTAAAAATGGAGTGCATGGGACGCCGGCATCCGATATGGGCGCTGGTTTTTGTCCTGACGCCTCTTAAAACCCAACTCTCTGCTAATGGCCTGGGAAAGCATCAGAACATGGCCTAAGTTCTTGGGCCCCTGCACCCATGTGGAAGACCCAGAAGAATCTCCTGGCTCCTAGCTTTGGACTATCTAGGGAGTGAACCAGTGGATGGAAGACCTCACTCTCTGTCTCTCTCTCTTCCTGTCTGTAACTCTGCCTTTCAAATAAATAAACAAATATTAAAAAAGAGAGAAAGAACATACATCAATACAATAAAAATATATGACAAACCCACAGCCAGCATCACACTGAATGGGGAAATCTGGAAGTATTTTCACTAAGATCTGAAACCAGGCAAGGATGCCCACTCTCAAAGGTTTTATTCAGTATACTTCTGTATGTTTTAGCCAGACCCACTATACAAGAAAAACAAATTGAGGGAATACAAATTAAAAAGGAGGAAAATTATCCCTGTTTACAGATGACCTGATTATTTTAATAGGGGAAACAAAAGACTCCACAAAAAATGATTAGAACTGACAATAGAGGGGCCAGCTCTGCAGTATATGAGCTAAGCCACCACCTGAATTGCCAGCATCCCATATGGGCTCCAGTTTGATTCCACTTCCAATCCAGGTGTCTGCTAATGTGCCTGGGAAAGCAGCAGAGGATGGCCCAGGTGCTTGTGCCCCTACACCCATGTGAAGACCCAAAAGAAGCTCCCAAGTTCAGTCTGAAACAGCCGTGGCCACTGCAGCCATTTGGGGAATGAACCCACAGATGGAAGATCTCTCTCTCTCTCTCTCTCTCTCTTTCTTGCTCCATAACTTTGCCTTTCAAATAAAATAAATCTTAAAAAAAAAGAACTGATAAGAGAATCCAGCATAGTTACAGGAGACAAAATCAACACACACACACACACAAATCCATCATTCCTACATGCCAACAATTATCTGGTTGAGAAAGAACTTAAAAGAACAATCCCATTTACAACAGCTGCAAAAATATACAAATATCTTGGAAAAAATTTAACTAAGGATGCGTCAGATTTACACAATGAACATAACAAAACCCAAGGAAAGAAATAGAAGACACACAAAAAAATGGAAAAAGCTTACCTGTTCATTGATTGGATGAATTAATATTGTCAAAATGTTCATATTACCTAAAATTTTTTTAACAGATTCCAATGCCAATCTCCATTAAAATTCTAATAAAGTTCTTCAAAGGGCTAAAAAATTCCTAACTAATATGGAAATACAAAAGATCCTGAATAACCAAAGCATTCTTAAACCATAAAAACAAAGCCAGAGGCATCACAATGCCAAATTTCAAAACATACCATGGGGCTATTGTAACAGAAACAGGATGATACTGGCATCTTCACAGCCACACAGAAAAATGAAACAGAACAGAAACTCCAAAAAGAAACCCATCCATCTGCCATCAACCAATATTTGAACAATGTGTTTAAAACACTTCCTGGAGGCCGGCACCACGGCTCACTAGGCTAATCCTCCACCTTGCGGCGCCGGCACACCAGGTTTTAGTCCCGGTCGGGGTGCCGGATTCTGTCCCGGTTGCCCCTCTTCCAGGCCAGCTCTCTGCTGTGGCCCGGGAGTACAGTGGAGGATGGTCCAAGTGCTTGGGCCCTGCACCCCATGGGAAACCAGGATAAGTACCTGGCTCCTACCATCGGATCAGCGTGGTGCGCTGGCCGCAGCAGGCCGGCAGTGGCGGCCATTGGAGGGTGAACCAACGGCAAAAGGAAGACCTTTCTCTGTCTCTCTCTCTCTCACTGTCCACTCTGCCTGTCAAAAAAATAAAAAAATAAAATAAAAAAATAAAAAAACCCACTTCCTGGAGAAGACAAACTCCTCAATGAACAGAATTAAGAAAATTGGTTTTGTACAAGTTGAAGTTTGAAAAAAGACCTCTGCCCTACACCTTATACAAAAAATCAAATCAAAACAGATTAGCAATCTAAACTTAAGATCTGAAACTACCAACCTGCTAGAAGAAAACATCAGGGAAACACTGCAAAACATCAGTCTAGGCAGACTTTCTGAGTAAAACCCCAAAAGCACAGGTAATAAAAGCAAAAATGGACAAATGGGATTATTTAAATCCAAAGAGTTTCTGTACTACAAGGTAAACAATTAACAAAATGAAAAGACAACCAACAGATTGGGAGGAAATATGTAGAAACTGTGCATCTGATACTAGATTAATATCCAGAATATAAGGTACTCAAGAGAACAACAACAATAATAAAACAATTCAGTTAAGAAATAGGCAAAGGATATGAACAGGTATTTTTCAAAAGATGAAACACAAAATGCCAACAAACACAGGAAAAAATGCTCAAGATTACTAGCCATCAGGGAAGGGTAAAGAAGAACCACAGTGATTTCTCATCTCACTTGGTTAGAATGCCTATCATCCAAAAATCCAAAAATAACAAATCTGGTGAGATTATGAAGAAAATACTGTTGGTTGGAATTCAGACTGGTACAATCATTAGGGCAAATAAAAGGCAGTCTCCTCTAGAAGCTAAAATAGATCTATACTATGACCCAGCTCTCCCACTTCTGGGAATATAATCAAAGGAAATGAATTAAAATATTAAAGAGATGCCTATACTTCCATGTTTATAGCAACCCAACTCACTGTAGCAAATATAGGTATCTATTGATGAATGGAGAAAGGAAATGTAATATATGTACTTAGTCATAAAAAGAACAAAATCCTGATATTTACAACAAAATGGATGAAACTGGAGATCATTATGCTAAGTGTAATAAATCAGACACCAAAAGACAAGTATCATGTTCTTTCTCATATGTAGAAGTTAACATGGAGTATAAAAACTCTGTGATGTCATATTATTTAGTACATAGATGGTTACAAATTTTGTCTTCTCTGAAGTATATCATTTACATGACAATATATACATTTCATCATCTTTCCTCCCCTCATAATCATTGTTGTGAATCCCAAGTTATGTGATATTAATAGTTGTTTTGAATAAATAAGAGAATACATATGTAAGTATATAAAATGAACATAATAAATGTGAAATAACTATGACAAAATCTTAAGAATTGTCAAATTTTAATATAAGTTAAAAAATACTTCTAGGAATGTAATGGAAGAAAAGATTTGTCACACTGAATCTCATAAATGTGGAGCTATGTGTTAGTAAAATATTTTAAAGTAAAGTAAAAATTTTTAAAAAAGAAGAATATTTCTTAGGAAGGAAGATTTCATAGCTTCCTCACTGCTTAGGACACCTCTACGGGGGAGAAAAGTAACATCTTCTTTACCCATTCCTGTGTACTAAGCTGAAATATCTATAGCAAAATACAAGTCAAAGAGTAACAAATGTATTCAATAAAAAATGTTTTGTAAGAGTGGGAATAAGAGAGGGAGGAGATGTACAGTTCAGCACATGCTCAATTGGACTTACCCCTAATGGCAGAGTTAGAAACATAACAGGGGATTCCAACTCAATTCCATCAAGGTGGCATGTACCAATGCCATCTCACTAGTCAAAGTGATCAGTTTCAGTTCAAAATTGATCATAATGATAGGATTAAGAGTCAAAGGAAAGGGATCACATAAACAAGACTAGTGTCTGCTAACACTAACTGATAGAATTAAAAAGGAGAGAACAATCTAACATGGGAAGCAGGATACACAGCAGACTCATAGAATGGCAGATGTCCTAAACAGTACTCTGGCCTCAGAATCAGCCCTTAAGGTATTCAGATCTGGCTAAAAAGCCCATGAGAGGCATGGAAAGCCAAGACACTGTGGAAAAAAACAAAACAAAACAAAACAAAAACTAAATGAAAGATCTCTGTGAGATCCCAGCGGAAAGAACGGGCCATCAAAAAAGAAGGTACCTTTTTCTGAAGGGAGGAAAGAACTTCCACTTTCACTATAGCCTTGTCTAAATAAGATCAGAGTTGGTGAACTCAAGAGGCTTCCATAGCCTTGGCAACTCATGACAAGAGCCTCGGGTAATTACTGACGTCATAACTAAGAGTGTCAATTGTTAAATCAACAACAGGAGTCACTCTGCACTTACTCCCCATGTAGGATCTCTGTCCTTAAAGTGTTGTACTATGTGAATTAACGGTATAACTAGTACTCAAACAGTACTTTATACTTTGTGTTTCTGTGGGGGTGCAAACTGTTGAAATCAGTATATACTAAATTGATCTTCTATATGTAAAAATAATTGAAAATGAATCTTGATGAAGAATGGGATGGGAGAGGGAGTGGGAGATGGGATGGTTGTGGTTGGGAGAGAGGTTATGGAAGGAAAAAGCCACTATAATTCAAAAATTGTACTTTGGAAATTTGTATTTATTAAATAAAAGTTTAAAAAATGTTTTGTGATAGGGGAGAAATGAATACCCAAAAACCCAAAATCCACATGGCCGGTCATGCACATGTACACCTGGAGGACAGGAGTGTATAAGCTAATGGTGTTGAACCTGCAGTGGCAGCTGCGCGAGACATGTGCCTGCAGATTTGCCTTACCATGTCTGTTTCTCTTTGTTTCCTTTTATATGGGGACTGTGGGACTATATGGCCCTACCTTCAGGGGAGGCATGGAAGGGAATTCTTTTACCTGCATTATGGGAGAAAGGCAGGGCAAGTCCAGAGAAGCTTCCTCCTTGGGTGGTTTTCTCAATTTCCTTCAGATTTAAAAGCTCAAATGTCAAGTCACCATATGTTGGGGTAGCATTTCCATACATTGTGAAGACAATAGATGCCCTGCCTCAAATGGGATTTGTGAGGTTCAAATGAGTGTTTCTATGTATCCTTTTCCCTTTTATTGAATGATATTAAGACCTTCAGCTTCAAGACAGTCTCCTTTCCTCTTGTGATCACCTCGTCAATATTGGTGCTGAGTAGACAGACACAGGAAGTCTCCTTGTCTGCAGGTGTCTTCTCATTGAGTTCTTGATGCCATAACCATGGCCTTGGCTGCAGCTGACATCGATATGAAATAATACAACACACCGTGCCTCACAAGGTTTGACTTATGTGACAGATACTGCCCTTAAAAATGTGCATAGAAAAACTCATTTGAACCCCACAAATCCCATTTGAGGCAGGGGCTTCTATTGTCTTCACAGTGTATGGGACTTTCAGTGACAATGTGGGGAAAGGTCCATGTCGCTCCCCCTCTTCGTGGAGGAACGACACAGGACCCTGCGCTGTTCTTCTGTCTGCTCGGCCCTTCCCGGGTTTGCTGCTGGTTCTTCCCAGGTTGGCTACCGTCCCTTCCACCTCCGTGGAAGGGCAGTTCCCCCTGCCACTTTTCCCCACTTCCGCGGGGGAGCGGCACACCGCCGGCCGGCTCTCTCGGGGGCTGCACAGGTGTTCCTCAGGTGTTCCCCTTAGATGTTCCTGGTGCATGTTGTCTCTCTCCTCCTTTATAGTCCTTCCACCAATCCCAACTCTGCTACCCACACGCCGAGTACGCTGCTCTCCTCCAATCAGGAGCAGGATCAGCTCCTGGAGGTCATCACTCAAGTTGGCAAGAGGCAGCTGCGTAGAAGCTGTTTTCTCCTCTCCCAGCGCCATATTGTGGGAGAGCAGATGCATAGAATAAGTCTTAATTCCAGTAACAGTATAGTCCGAGTTGCTCCCCACAGTCCAGGTGATCTGTAATGTTTTGCCTACCTGGTATCTGACTCAAGAGGGAAAGTGAGGTTGGCTGGAGGACACTCCTAAATCAGGCCAATGCCAGACTTGCCCTCAGAACACTTCCTTAGCATCTCTTTCCCTCTTCCTTGTCCTACTTTATTCTTACCAGTGAAAACATTTTTAATCAAAGACCAGTCCCCCAATAAATAGTGCCCTTGAGTCTCTGTCTCAAGTTCTGTGTGTAGGTAGCTCAATCTAAGGCATTGATTAATTAGTTAGATTTGGAAGGGGACAAAAGGGGAGCACAGTATTTTTCTCTGGTGAACTGAGTCATGGGGGCACTGTAAATCAGATGAAGAGGCACCACATTTTGAAGTAACTCTGAGTAGTTTAAGAATAATACAACTTGGGCAGGCAGCAGAGGATCTACGTGGGCTGAAGAATTAATTTCACGTGCAGTAAGCCAGGCATAATGCCCAAATACACCAATTAATTGGCCTGATGAAGACATTACTACCTGCACTGACAATCAGCCTGTACCACCCACATCTTGGGATTTTCATATTGGATTCTGTACCCAGCAGCACTAGCACTATCTATCAAGATAAGTGTTTTTTTTCTGCATCCTTTGCTTCTTCTAGGAAAAATTGTTCAGAGTTACTTTTTGCAGTGCTAGCTCTCTCTCTTTCAAGTTAGGAGGAAATTCATCCAGTTGGTACAGCCTTGGTTGGTTGGCCAATGCCTGAGTTGCAAGGGAAGATAGAAGGACAGGATCACAATGAATAAGGATGGAAAGTCTTCAAACACAGGAAAGGGCTGATCGTGGCAACCTAGTAGGATGACAAACTGCAAGCATGTAAGAAGAGATAAAGTTTAGGGCGAGGATCAATCAAAAGTATTGCCATGGTCATAGAGGCTTGAGGTAAAGTGGAAAAAATGATCACTGTAGAAGAAGAGCTGTGAAAGCTGATCTCCAAAGAAGGCCACCTGTGTCACCTCATGTGCATGTGCACACACACTACTCCTTCCACCAAGAAGTGAAGTATTGTTGGAGATCAACTATGACTTCCTTTGAACAGTGTGACGTGGCAGCACTGCTCTCATGTCAGTGTCAGGATTAGTCCATAATAGTCTTGGAACCAATTTATTTTTTTAAAGCAGCTACCGTGTTAAGGCTAGTCTACTGACAACTGGGAGACCCAGGAAATGAGAAACTCAACACAGGAAAGAATCAAGCTGTCCCAGCCAACATAACACACTATAGCCCAACACCTGATAGAAGCTGTCTTTAATGCTCCCAAGTCAACCTTCCAGCCCCTGTGTGACCACAATCTGCCACAGATCCAGGGACTCATGAGAATCAATGAAACACCGTTGTTTTAGCTGCTACATTTTGTAAGAGTTTGCTTCATACTGAATGATAAAACCAAATTTCCTACCCTAAATTGTGGTGCTGTCATAAGGAAACTGGCCTTGGCTCAAAAATCAGCCAGGAGAAATGGCAAACATTGATCTGTTTAACAGACAGTACATCACTATCACACTGTCTTAATTATCATAGCTTTATAAGATTTATTGAAAACTAATAGTGAGTGTGTGTCCTGCAACATTATATTTATTTATCTTTTTTTTTTCAGTGTTGATCTTGCTATTCTAGGTTCTTGGCCTTTCCATACGAATTTTAGAATCCATAAATTAATCAAAAATCCTACTGATATTTGATTGGAATTACCTCAAATTTATAACTCCAGCTGGAAAAATATCCATCTTAATAATAGAAAGAATAAAAAAATTCATGGAAATTATAATTAAAAGATACGTTCCTTGGGGTGGGTATTTGGCCTAGTGGTTAAGATGTTGATGGGACAGACACCCACATTCCTTATCACAGACCCTGCATTTGAACACTGTTCTAGTTCCCAATTCCAGCTTTCTGCTAATACAGACTTTGGGGGCACCAATGAAGGCTCAGCTAGTCAGGTCCCTGCCACTCACGTGGGGGGACTGGACAGAGTTCCCACCTTCTGGCTTCAGCCTGTCCCAGTCCTGGTCATTGCAGGCCCTTGCAGAGTAGATGGGAGCTCTGGGTGTCTGTCCCTGTCTGTATCTCTCTGGTTGTCTGCCTCACAAATTAAAAGTAAGATAAGTTTGTTTTGGTTCAAACAATTGAAATACATGCATAAACTTTTCATAAAACACATTTCCCCTAAATCTTTAAAATTACTTGTGTGTATTTATGTGTTCCATTTTTCAATGTGTTTTTTAAAATTTCTCCCAGTGATACTCTATGGTTTGAAATGTGTGTGTCTTCTTAGAATTTTTGTCACATTTGTCCATAAGTAGTTCATATTTTTTTCTACTATGGTAAATGGCATTTTTATTTTTTATTTTACTTTTTATTGCTAGTATACAAAAACATCATTGGATTTATTGAACTCGCTTCCTTCAACTTTACTAAAATTCTTTATTACTTCTAGAAACTTTTATAGATTGCCTCAGTTTTTCTAGTTGATCATACCCACAAATAAAGATAATTTCACTTCTTCCTATCAAATATGATGACATTTATTTATCTTTCTTGGCTGGTTTCTTTGGATATAACTGCCAGGACCAGGTTAGCTAGAAATGGTATAGTAGGTATTTTTATGTTATTCCTATCCTAGGGCTTCCATAACAAAAATTACAGACAGGATGACTTAAGAAACAGAAATCTATTTCTCAGTCCTGGAGACTGGAAGTCCAAGATCAAAATATGGGCTGCTTTGATTTCCCTGGGGTCCTTCCCCTTGGCAGCCATCTGACTGTGTCTTCATGTGCCCTTCATATGTGTCTTCATATGGCCTTTCTGTTACATACGCACATCCCTGATGTGTCTCCCGTTTGCTAATACCCTCTTCTGAGAGAACTCAGCCAGATTGGATTAAGAACCTCCTTAACAGACTTATTTATATTTGACCATCCCTTAAAGGCCCTATTTCCAAAATCAGCTGTATTTTGAGCTAATAGAAATTAGATTTTCAGTGTATCAATCTGACAGGCGCTAGGAGGAGACACTTCAGTCCATAAAAGGAAAAGTTCACATGCTTTTACTACCAAGTAAAGTGTTATGAATGCCTTTTATCAGGTTGAGTAAAATTGCTTAATCTGCTGTGATCACAGTTTTGTGGGTATATGGGCACCTGGGAGAGAGGAGCTGAGGTCTGACAGCTCCTTGCCAAACAGTCTGGGTTGGAGATTAGCAGTTCTGGGTGATTTACATTTTGACAGCTATAGTTAACCTGACACAGGATAGCAGTGGCCAACCCATATGACGGTCTGGCCCTGTCATCATGCTAAACTGGAAATGCCCAACATGGCTTCAGGGTGTGTCCCCCCACAGTGAATTTTGGATCATTATAATGTCATTATAAAATTATGATGGGGGTCACACCAACTCCCATTATGGGCCTGATGCCAAGACATAGGATTTCCTAAAACATAACACAGAAATGGGTGGTGCTCAAGCCTTGACCCAAATTCCAACCCCTTTGGAATATTTAATTGGACTCCTCCCTGGACACCCATATATCTCTGTATGGTATAAAGGGAAGGCCTGATATTATTTGGGGGTTTTATCCTCTGTAGGGAAACTTTTACTTGGTTTGGGGCTTTATCCATTTTGGGGAGTTTTTTCACTGTTGCATGCATTTTCTTGAAGGGGATTGTTTCTTTCTCTGGGTGTTTTTGAATTTTTGTCTGTTTGTTCCTGCACTACTTCATTCCTAGTCTAGAACTTTTGTTTCAGCTCAAGTAAATCCTGCCATCCTGTACGTATTTATGCTTTATGTTGCAGGATTCTGCAGTTCTTAATTACTCAATTTGTGTCTTGTGATCATGAAGAATTGGGAGCAAACACAAGGAAGAGTGTGTGAAGCTAAAAAGCTTGTTGGGAAAAGAAAGAGGAAAAAGCAAAAGTGAGAGTTGTTAAGGGCTGATTGTCTAGGGTTTTTCATAGGATGTAAACTGGGAAGTTCTTGTGATTTTCCTGGTAGAGGAATGGTTTTGATTGGTTAATTGAGTGAAAATGCCAGTTGAGACTCAATAGAAACATCAGGAAACATGAAAATCACCCCTGAGATGCAGAAAATTCTTGTTACCCAGATCAGTTGCAACAGCACAGACAAACGTTGATTACAAGGACTAGCACATGACATCAAGATTCCTTTACAGAAGCTGGTTAGTCCTCTGGGACTCATCTGCAAATAGTATGGAAGAAACTTCTGCTGTACCTAGCTAGGCATCTGTCTCTATAAATCCCCCTCTGAAGAGATAACCCTGAGTGCCATTCGGGAAACCAAGTGATGACTACTCTAAGGAGACAGGCAAATCTAGAGACACAGTCAAGCTTCCTTCTCCAGAGGTCTGTCTATGGGTCCCCAGTAGAGTCCTGCGTCTGTGGTTCAATTTTCAGGACCACCTGGAGTGTGACAGCCTCTAGACAAGAAGAGACAAGCTGTATTTTAAGGTAAGAGGGGGTTGTCATGGACATGATCGCTGAAATGAAGGGGATGTTTCTAAGTCCTCACTGTGTTGCACACAGTGAACAGTGTTAAAGCCAAGGAAAGTCTAGCCATGACATACACTACTAGTGGAGGTAAGAGGGTGAACAACAAGGTGAAAAGAACCAACACCGTAAGCAAGGCTATTCCCAAAATAACTGCAGCTTGATGATGGTATCGAGGTTTGAAAGCTGGAAAAGAGTGTACATAACATATTTACTTCTATTTTTTAAAGAGTAGTTTGAGTTTTCCAGTAGCTTGATAGGAGTATTTATCTTCATTGGAAGTGTTGAGATCCTATTCTGGAATCAAATCTGAAGTTGGTTCAGAAACCCAGGCATTCACTTGGGAGTCATGGATCCAGGAATGCCATCTAAACACTTTCAACATAGTGAGGGTCAAAGAAACTAAAGACGGAGAGTGGGTCAGAAGAGCCCTGACTACCCTAAGTCTCCAGGGCTATATTTAGCTCTTCCTGTAGATTGTGTCTCCAGAAGATCATGAATGGCCTGTTGGAATTTGACAAGTGCTATGATAAATCTCATCATATATAAGTTATCATTGTCCATTAGGAAATCATTAGTAAGGAAAGGACAACTCTACAGCATTTCAGAAGGTCTCAAACCTAACTTTAAGCAGATGTTTCTGATATGCACTAAGGCTACAGCAGGAGAGAGGTCCAAGGAAAGTGGATTTCCTGAAACAGCTTCTTGAAGTGTCTCTTGAGGACGTCATTGGTCTTGTCTACCTTCTCTGATTATTGGGGCCTCCAAGCACAATGGATATAATGTGGTACACCTACGGCCTTAGAGACTCGCTAAGTGACAGCTGCTTTGATGGAGGAGCCATGGTCACTTTGTAGACTCTAGGAAGTCCAAAACAAAGGACTATTTCAGAGATCATCGACTTGACTAATTCAGTAGCCCTCTCAGTTTTATAGGGGAAGGCTTCCGCCCAATTAGTGGAGATGTCTATGCATAAAAAGAGATATTGGATATTTCAGTGTTCCCCATGATAGCATCCTTTTCATCATATTCCAGGGAGAAAAATTCTTTGATTTCGGGTTAGGGGATATTTCCTAAGACAAAATCACAGGTCCCCATATAATGTTGTATAATCCTGAGGTGGTCCTTTCCCAAAAATAGCTTCTGAGCCAGCAGATAATCTCATCACTCTCCAGATAGAAAACTTGGTAGAGACATTTGAGTGCCTTCCACTGGCAGGAAGAAGGAAGATACATCCTTCCTTCTTCAGACTGAAGCCATCTACTGGGCTAGAGACTATAACCTCTAGAAAGTTCCCACTGGGTGTCTTCTGAAGAGTCCTATGGCCTGTTCTCCTATAGGGGGGTTTTATCAAATCATACAAAATTCTAAAGTTTCAAGGCATAGAATCTCCTTGGTCACTGACCTGACTGACTGATTTCCTTCAGCTACCTCATTGGTCCCCTACCTGTGTCCCTTACAGTGCACAGCTGCCACTTCCCAGTAGATAAACACTGAAGATAAAAATCAGTTTCCTGATGGTATTTCACAGGAGTTGCATTTGTGGTGAGGAAGTGCCTTTTTTCCAAATAGCCACATAAGCTTGGACAACCACATGGGCATATTTAGAACCTGCATACACGCTTACCCTTGTATCCCTGCCCAGCTCTTTCCAGAACTACCAGCTTGGCCCACTGAACATTCATTCCAGGAGAAACACGAGAGCTCTCAGCGTGCTCATTTAAGGTGACTATGGCATAGACAGCCTGTGGGTTCCTTGCTCAACAAAGGAACTCCTGTCTGTAAAGATAACCCAGTCAGATCCTTTAAAGGGGTATCCTTGAGGTACTCTCTAGCTGCATAGGTCTTTAGAACTATTCACAGTCACGTTCTGGGTTCTCCATCTCCTCTAGGAGAAAAGTAGTAAGATTAAGAGAGGATAATGTCTAGAGATCACGGGCCCTCCAGCCATAATGCATGGTATTTTATAATGTGATTGTTAACTGGAGGCTTCCTTATCAGGCTAGCAATGCTGTCATATTATGAGGGTGTGTGTTCTTAGATCTTGTCCAGGGTCAGTTTGATGGCTTAAGGGATTAGGAGATCGATAACTGCCTTTGCTCAGTGAGAGGCTATCTACCCTTTGGCTGCCAGTTCAAATTATGTGCTGAGATACCCTACAAGCTATGGAGCTGGTCTCTCAACACCCCTAAAACACCCCTAAAACCATCCCCTTTTCTCTGTCATATATAGATTGAAGACTTATTCTTTGGGAGCTTAAAATTAGTGCCTTGAGTAAGGCCAGTTTAAGTTGGATAAAAGCCTATTGGACCTCTGGGACTCTTGTCAAATTATAAGTCCCTGTGATCTGGGTATCTTTTATCAGTTGGGATAAAAGATGGGTTATTGCTCCAATCCAGAGATCCAGAGTTGACACAATCCTCTGACTACCAGGAAATCAAGAAATATCTAAGCTCTTCAAGAGTTTTAGGAAATGGCAAGGAAGCTATGGGCTTAATTCTATTTTCTCCCATTGCCTTAGTTCCTTCAGATAAGGTTAAGCCTAGATATTTTATTGGAGGATGATAGGATTGTGCTTTAAATTTTGAGACTTTACAGCCTATTTTATTCCAGAAAGTTAGGAAGGGACTTGCTGCCCTCTTGGGAACACTCTGTTGCTTGAGTGCAGAAGAAAATATCATCCACATACTGTATAACAGTGGCCTATGAATGGGAAAACTCCAATAGGTCTTTGGACAAGGCCTGTCTAAACAAGTGTGGATGTCTCAGAAATCTTGTGAGAAAAATGAGTTGAGGTGGTCTTAAAAAACAAATATTGAGAGTTGGATTAAAAGCATACAGGAATGATATCCTTTAAGTCTAAAACTATACACCATTTAGTTCCTTCCGGAATTTGGGGCAGTAAAGTATAGGGCGAGAGACCACCAGGTGAACACACCACCACATTAATAAAATGCACATCCATTGCCAGCATCCATTCTTTGTTGGGCTTTTGGATTCCCAGGATTAGAGTGTCCTGAGAGTATTGAATGACTTTAAAAGTCAGTTTTAAATTAGTCTATTATGTCTTTTAACACTTGCTAGGTATCTGGCTTTCAGGGATTTTTTTTCTTTTATTCAGATTTATTTATTTGAGAGCAGAGTTACAGAGAGAGAGGAGATACAGAGAGAGATCGTCCATATGCTGGCTCAATTCCCAAATGGTTGACAACTGGGTCTGGGCCAGGACAAAGCCAGGAGACAGGAGCTTCTTATGAATCTCCCACATGGGTAAAGGGGCCCAAAGACTTGGGCCATCCTCCACTGTTTTCCCAGGTGCATTAGCAGGGAGCTGGATCGGAAACGGAGCAGCTGGGACTCTAACTGGCATTGATATGGGACAACAGCCCTGTAGGACACATAGTTTTAATCTACTGAGCCACAGCACTATCCCTTAGGGATATTGTTTTGATGGGCAAAAGAGGAGGAATTCTTAAGACAAATTCTTAAGATAAATCCTGGTTGGATAGTTATTTCTCTACCAGTATTTCCCTGGGTTTCTCAAATTTCTGGATTAATATTCGTGTCAAGTAGGGGAAGGATTACCCCCGAACCCTGATGACGGTGTTTCCCATCTGGGCTAAAAGATCTCTCCCAAGGAGGGAAGTTGGGCTCTCCAGATGATCAAGAAGGCACGTGTGAAGTTACAGTTTAGGGGCTGGGTGAAACATCAGGGTTTTCCTGAGATGACTTTCTTCATAATACTAGGTGGAAAATGGAGACCTGGATTTGAGAGAAGAACAGAAAAGGTGGCTCCAGTATCTAGAAGGAAATCAACTTCTTTCCCTTCTACAGCTAAGACCAATCAGGACCCTGGATGCTGATGTTATAGTTGGTAGGAGCTTGTAGGGCCCCTTTAGTCCTGTTGTTTACCTGTGGAAGGAGTCCCGGTACCAACAGCCTTGGTCTTCAGGAGCAGTCAACTTTCCAAAGATCCCCACTGCAAATAGGCAATGGTTTTCTCTGGTGATAGGAATGTGGACGTTCCTTCCTGAAGTGCCACATCTGATCACAGCCATAGCACTTTGGAGATGCCTGGGGACCCTCAGGTTGGTATAGCCATAAGACTGCTACCAGAGATCTGCCCTTTTTCTTATCTATTGTCTCGTTATAGGGTCTTCTCCTGGTCCTGATTTTAAAAGACCAAAGTGGCTACCTTCAGGAGGTATTCTAAGGACTCTCAAGTCCAATAGTTTTTTAGCTTTCTCCTAATTGCTAAGGCTGATTGAACAATAAACTTACCCTTCAAGATTGCCTGTCCTTCAATTAAATCGGGAGATTGGAAGTATGCTTGACTAATGCCTCCTTCAATCGCCCTAGGAAGGTGGAGTGGATCTCCTCTTAACCTCATTTATTAGGGGCCTGGGCCTGGTCCTCCTCAACCCCTCTCTGACACAAGCAATGAGATATTTCAGTTCCAGTGTCATCTCATGTTCATCAAAGGTGAGGCTCTTCCTGGGAAACAGCCTGTTTTCCTTTAAGATAGAGCTGGTCCTCACCTGAATAATCAAGTGAGGTTGTAAGTGTCATATAAAGTTCATCCCTGGAAGTTTCTGCAACTTGGAGAGCAGCTTGTTTCTCAGTCTCTGGGAGACTGATTTAGGTAGCATCGCATCTTTCCAGGTGGGTGAGATCACAGGTGTTGCACAAATTATGGAAGGCCTCAGTCTATCTGTCAAGTTCACGTGGATAGCTTCCCAAGTCCCCCTTTATCTAAGAGCCTACAGAGAAAAGAGGACCTGGGCACAAACAGGGCTGCCAAACACTCAGGGAACCTCCTGAAATGATGAAATTGAAGCCAGCAGTTGGTGAAGGAACAGGAGCGGGAGATGGTGGAATCAGTGTAGACTGTTGGGCAAGTTCCACCAGTGGACAGAGGGAGAGGGATAGCTGTGGTCTTGAGGGTAGCTGCGGCTAAAAGCCCTGGATATAGCTTACAGAGTTGGCAAAGGCCTGGATTTTCCATAGGACAAAAAAAATGCTTGAACATAATGGACCTCAGACCATTTCCTTTCCCTGCAACAGAAGAGGCACAGTTAGAGGATGGTGGCATAGCTTACAGTTTCCTCTGGGGCCAAGTTTCTCCATCCTCCAGAGTATATCTGGACCACGCCACGGTGCCAAAAACAGAGTAGGAATTCTTTTTTCAAGTTTTAAGGTTCAAAAGAATCCCAGTGTCCTATGATGTAGTCCAAAGGACTACATGCTAAAGATGGCTTATTACCCGTTTGAAAGAGGACAAGCAAAGGCACCCCAAATTTTTGTCTCCACCCACATGAGGAATCCCTCAAGTTCCTGGGCTATGGGAGCTCAGTCCGGGAGCCCATAGAAGGTAGAGGTTAGAGAACAGGGGTAGATGCTCTTAGATGTGCCTTGATTTCCTGGGACATGTGATTGTATAGATCATGGGTGCACGTGTGACCTGGCACTCACACTGCAGGAGGGTTAAACAGGCAGGAGTAGCAACCCTTAGCTGTGCCTAATTCTGATCCTCCCGTCTGCCTCTCTGTCTTTCCTCTAGACCTTGGCTAACTAGATGTTGGAGATAGCTTGCCTGTGTTCAGCTTGCAAGTGCCTATAATCTGAATGCTGCCTGGAAGACCCAGGAGATGACGTACTCTTCAGGATCATATTTAGGTTATGCCACAATCTTAACACCACATACCATGGTCTAATTGCTCTATGAGCATCCTGGATACCAAATTCTCATCCTCTTAATAGTTTGTTCCTCCCTTATTGATTTATTAGTTTTCTTGTGCCTTTGTCACTCCCCCTTTAGAGAATCCAGCCTGTTAGTGAAGCCTGCTAGCTTGAACAGGGCAAAAATGAAAATTACTGTTTTTTTCTTTCCCTCCAGCAAGCCAGGGCCACATAGCCAGAATGATGTGTGTGTGCACACTCAGGTCACGTGGACTTGGGCAGTTCCTTATCCCTGGTGTCAATGCCCTGTGCAGGGGCAGAGACAACCCCTATGCTGACAGTGACATCCTCCCTGGGGGTTTTAACCAGTAGTGCATGGAGGAAGGCAGCCAGCTCCCTGTCTCAGCACAAACTGAGCCCTTGTCAGAAGCCCAGGGAAGGAAACAAAGTATACAATCCTTCTATTCTCCATCATCATGCAACCAACAGAACATGCAGGATAAGCTATCAGATATAAAGCCATGGAGGATGGGTCTGCTCTTGAGCCATGTCTTATTGACCCCAGAGCTTTTATATGAGTAGACAACAAAAGTTTGGCATACTTTTAAATTAAATCAGTTTTTATATTTACCACTTGTGAGCCTTTGTTTTTGAGAGTTCCATGGATGCAACTGGAAATCTCAAGGTCAAAAGACCAAGTTTAAATCTTTAAATCTAAAAAGTTTTCAGAGGTTTAAGAAATATGGCTAAAATTAAAAAAATAGCAATAATCCATTTAACCTGAATATTTTAACCGAAGTTGTTAGCCAGGTCTAATTGGAGTTACGGTAATCACTTAATTAAAATCGGCAGATAATGCTAATTCCTCTAAGACTCAGTTCTCCCAAGTAATAGGGATCAGATAAGCCTGTTGTCAAGAGCTGAAGAAAAAAGTCATCAACAAAATGTAAACTGCAGGAATGGGAGAAACAGATCTACGGGGCTGAAAAGAGTTAATGGATAAGGTCTCTTTTTTGCCAGCTTAGGTTTTGAAATCCAGTCCGGCCCCCTCCTTTCATGACTTTGAGACTGTGGGATGAGAGAGAGCAAATAGGGAGGAGAGAGAGTGAGGGGTGCAGATTTTAGTCCAGTGCCCGAATGGGTAGCTGCAGTCTGGATCCGATCAGGGAGGCTTCAGTCAACACCAGGGAACCACCCTGGCCAGAAAAACCTTTAATTATTCCAAGAACATACTCCAGGCTCATGCACTGGATGAATTTCTCTGAGAGGAAACTGAGGCAGAACCAGCCCAACATTCCACCAAACAGTAGAAAGGATTAGTTAGGTCTACCCCAGCAAGCTTGCCCTCTGGGTCTTTAAGACTGGCATCCATGTTAATCACTTTAACTGGATGACAGATTCCCAGTGTTTTAATTGATAGTGGACTAGAGTGGAGAACAAAGGACTATGAAGGGGCTGCCTCTGTGGCACAGCAGGTGAAAGCCCTGGCAGGAAGCGCCGGCATCCCATATGGGCACCGGTTCTAGTCCTGGCTGATCCACTTCTGATTCAGCTTTCTGCTATGGCCTTGGAAAGCAGTACAAGATGGCCCAAGTCCTTGGGCCCTGCACTCAAATGGGAGACCTGGAAGAAGCTCCTGGTTCCTGGCTTCAGATTGGCACAGCTCCGACCGTTGCAGCCAAATGGGGAGTGAACCATCAGATGGAAGACCTCTCTTTCTGTCTCTACCTCTCTCTGTAACTCTTTCAAGTAAATAAAATAAATCTTTTTTTTTTTTTAAAAAAGGCATGTGAAAAAAGAAACAGAAGCAATCCATGTTTACTCCTCTTCTGATGATCCTGAATAAGCCCACAAGAAACGTTGCAGGAGTGTGCAATTTTTTTTTTTACAATTTATTTATTTTTTATTTGAAAGGCAGAGATGGAGAGAAGAGAGTGGAGAGGAAAAGAGATCTTCCATCTGCTAGCTCACTTTCCAAATGGACCCAATGGCAGGAGCTGCGCCAGACTGAGGCCAGGAGCCAGGAGCTTCATCTAAGTCTCCCATGTGGGTACAGGGTCCCAAACATTTGGGCCATCTTCTGCTGCTTTCCCAGGCGCCAAGCAGGGAGCTGGAATGGAAGTGGAGCAGCCGGGACTCAAAACAGCACCCATATGGGATGCTGGCACTGCAGGCGGAGGTTAAATTCTACTCCACAGCACCTGCCCCAAGTGTACAGTTCTTAGCCATCTGGGTTCATGTCTCATGACCATAAAGATTTAGGAGTATGGACAAGGAAGAGTGTGTATCAAAAATAATTTAATAATATAATAAAAAAAAAAAAAAACAGAGAAAGCAGAGAAAAAGGAAAGGCTCCTGGCAGAGCCACGAGGTTCTCTGAAGAAGGGAACCATTGAGAACTGATTGTCTAGGGGATTTATGGGCTGTAAAAGAGGAAGTTCCCATGATTATTCCAGGAGACGGAGGGGTTTTGATTGGTTAATTGCTTATCTGGTGAACATTCCAATCAAGATTCAATAAAACAATAGAAAACACAGGAAACTTTCCCCCAAGACACATACAATTCCTGCTACCTGGAACAGTTCCAACAGGACAAGGACCAGCACATGCCATCACCGTACTCTCCAGAAGCTGGGTGCTTGACTTTGCTCAGGTCCTCGAGATCATCTGCAGATAGCGTGGGAGGGGCCCCTGGTCCCTGTGCGCCTAGTGTGGAGTCTATCTCTATATCACCTCCTGCTTGGAATTCTTTCATGCGTAGAAGGGAGAACTTGCACTAAGCCTGCCAGGAGCACTGCAGCCCATGGCAATGTGATTTTTCCATTATAGTTTTCTGATACGGGGAGAGGCAGAATTTGAGTATGCTGCTCCAGATTTCCTACCACTCTCTGCACCCAGTGTGTACACTTTCACAATCCCAAAGACGGGGGATAGGCTGCATATGGCAGTTTCCACTCTCACGATGAGGCTGTTTTACCTGCATGCTTGATTTTAGGAAAGAAAGGTTGTCACATGAGCTCACTAAAGGCAGTTTCTTCCCACTGCTTGCAGAAGACGGAGTCAGAGACCTGAAGAACTGGAAGGGTTTGAGACACTGTTGATGGCTTGAAGATAGAAAGGGTTACGTGCTAAGGAAACTGACCTAGCTCCCAGCTGACTTAGCTCTCAGCCGAGGGTCAGAATAAAACGGGGACCTCAGCTCTGTAACCGCAAGGAATTGAATTCTGTCAACAAGAAAGAACAGGAAAAAGTCCCTCCCAGCACTTTGGAAGAACTCAAACCATCCAACATTTTTATTTCATCTCTGTGGTATCCAAGCTACAAACTCAGCCACATCATGCTTAACCTCTAACCTAAGAATGTACATTAATAAATGGATGTTGTTTTAAACAGCTAAGATTATGGTAATATATTATGCAGCATTAGGAGTTTAATGCATATGATGGATTAAATTGGGTGGTTTTGGCATGTTAAATCAACCTTGCATTCTGGGACAAATCCCATTTGGTTATGATATGTTACTTCTTCTAAATATTGCATGAATCATTTTGCTAAAATTTTGTTTAAATATTTATATCTATGTTCCTCAGAGATATTGGCCTGTATTTTGGTTTTCTTGTAATGTTTTTAACTTAGTTTTCATATCACAGCAATCTTACTGTAACAGAATGACTTGGAAATATTCCTTCCTCATCAATTTTCTGGAATAATTTGTGCAGGATTGGTATAATTTCTCCCTTAGATATTTAATAGAATTTACCCACAAGCCCATTTAAGCCTTTAGGTTTCCTCATAAGAAGGAGTTTAACTAAAACTTATTTGTTTAATAGATACAGTTATTTAATTAACCTATCTTTTTTCTGGAGTTAGATTTGGTATTGTGTGTACTCCAAGTAAATTTTCCATTTCATCCAAATTTTCATATTTATTGACATAAGTGTGTTTATAATACTTTATTATCCTTTCTCTATTTTTAGAACTTGATATTGACAATTCATGTCTTGTTTCTCCTAATCACTCTGGCTAGAGGTTTATGGTTTTTATTGATTTCCTCAAAGAACTAGTTTTAAGTTTTATTGCTTTTTACAACTGTTTTGTATTTCATTTATCAATGCTATTAATTTCATCATTTTCTCTCCTCTGCTTATGTTATAATTAGCCTACCTTTTTTTCCTGTGTAAGAATATGGAAGCTTAGGCTGTTGATTTCATGCTTCATTCTAATATAATAGTTTAGTGTTATATATTTTACAAGTTCTGCTTAGTGCAATGCCACAAATTTTATTAAAATACTTTTAATTATCTTTTTTCATTTATTCTTGGATAATAGGTAATAGAGAAGTGTGATTTTCAGTTTCCAACTACTTTGTGGCTTCCCAGAGGTCTTTACTTGCTCATTCCTAATTTCCTTCCCTTGCAATTATAGAAGACACTTTGCATCACTTCAGTCCTTTAGATTTATTGAGACCTATTTCACATTCCAGAATACTATCTATCTTTGTAAAGAAATGTTTGAAAAAACGTTTGTTCTACAGTTTTTCAGTAGAGTAATATAAATATCAATGATCAACTGCTTGATTGTTTCTATACCCTTCCTGGCTTTCTGTCTACATGTTCTGTCAATTATTGATATATGTATTGAAGCTTCTAAGTGAAATTGTCAATTAGAACATTTTTCTTACTGTTGTTTTTGCATTTTTCATGTATTTTGAAGATGCAGAAGTGTTTTGGATTGTTAGATTTTCTTAATAAACTACCAATTTCTCATTAGAAAGTACCCTTCTATATCATTGATTATATTCTTTTATTGAAAACCATATTTATTTTTAAACATAACTTCCCAAGCTTTTTTTTTTATTAGTGATAGTTAACAGGTTTCTATTTGCATTTTTTTCTTTCAACTAATGTATAGTCTTATTGTTAAAATATGTGTCTTACAGGACAAGCATGGTTGGGCTTCACTTTTTTGCATTCAATCTCATTTCTGCCTTGAATAGGGTGTTCAGACCATTTACATGTAATGGGGTCATTGATGTGGCTAAGCTTTATATATATCATCATGCTGTTTGTTTTCTAATTGACACACGTGCTCTTTATTTTATTTTGTTGTTTTTTCCTCTTCTCTTTCCACTAATCAACTATGTTATAATTCCACCTTACCACCTTTGCTGGCCTATTAGCTAAAATTCTTTGTTTCCTCACTTAATGGTTGAGGTAAACATTGAACATACAATATTAATTGATGATATTGTGATTGAAAGATCTTGTACCACCTCCTTTTTTGACATAAGGACCTTAAAGCAATATACCTTCATTTAACTTCTACATTTGTATTTTTTTTTCTTACGAAGTTTACTAATACACACATTATAAACTGATCAGTTCATTGCTGTTATCTTTATTCAAATTGAAAATCATGCTTTAAATGATTATAATGATAAGAAAAATTATATAACTCTCCATGTAGATTCCATTTCTGGTGACAAGGATTACTTTGTGCAGATGTATATTTCTGGTCATATAATTTAAATTCTGCCTATAGATATGCCATTAGCATTTCTTGTAATTCTAAAGGTGATGGATTATTTTGGATGATTTCACTGTTTGTGCATCTGAAAAAGTTTTCTCAGATTTCTGAAAGACTTTTGCGGCTATGAGCTACTAGACTGACAAGGTTTCTCTCCCAGTTCTTTCCCTGTTTTCTCACAGGCATAGTTTCTAACAGGAAATGCACTGCCTTCTGACTTTAGCTCCACTTTATTCCTCTGATTATAATATCTGTTTTTTTCTCTTGTTCTTTTATGATGATAATTCTTTTATCAATGATCTTGAGCATTTTAATATTACTGTGGTGTAATGTTCAGTATGATTATAATTATTGCTTGGGTTTTATTTTGCTTCTTGCAACTTTGAGATTTACTTTCATCAAATTCAGAAATATTTCCACTATTATTCTTGAAAATATTTTCTGCCTCCTTCTTTTCCTTTGAAGAGTCAAATCACATCTACATATTCTGTTCAGAGTTATCTTATACCTCACAGATGCTTTGTTCATTTTTAAAATTCTTTTTCTTCCAATCTGATTTAATCCCATCTATGCATTTTTAAAATTGATTGATTAATGGATGGATAGATTTATAGATTTATTTTTACTTTATTGTATATTTTATCTCTAGAACTTTAATTTTGATTTTGGTTTTTCTAATATAAATCTATGTAAATCTAACAATTATTTTCTCCATTTGGCTTTTTAAAAAAAATATTTATTTATTTATTTGAAAGGCAGAGTTACAGGGAGGCAGAAGCAAAAAGAGAGAGAGAGAGAGAGAGTGAGAGAGAGAGAGAGATCTTCCATCTGCTGGTTCACTCCCCAAATGTCTGCAACAGCTGGAGCTGTGCCGATCCAAAGTAAAGAGCCAGAAGCATCTTCTGGGTCTCCCACTTAGGTGAAAGGGCCCACGGACTTGGGCCATCTTCCACTCTTTTCCCAGGCCATAGCAGGGAGCTGGATCAGAAATGGAGCAGCCAGGACTCGAACTGGCTCCCATATGGGATGCTGGCATTTCATTACCCTCTGTGCCAGAGCGCTGTCTCCCTTTTGGATTTTTTTATATCAAATTCTTGAAGTTTATATTAAACAAAATTTTTAAAAATTTAAAGAAGAAAATATAGCTATAAAAAAAGAAAATAGTTTTCCCCATTCTGTTAGATGTCTCTTATCATTTCCTTTGCTGTGCAAAAGCTTCTGATTTTGATACAGTATCATTTATTTAGTTTGCTTTTGTTGCCTGTGCTTTGGGGTCTTCTCCAAGAAGTTATTACCTCTGCTAAATCTTGGATTGCTTCCCCTATATTTCTTCCAGCAACTTCATAGTCATAGGTCTGAAATTTACTTCTTTGTCCATCTTGATTTGATTTTTGTATATGATGAGGGGTATGTATCTGATTTCATTCTTATGCACCATTTTGCCAGCACCATATGTTGAAGAGATCATCCTTACTTCAGTGTATAGTCTGGGCACTTGTGTCAAAAATCTTGGGCACTCTGCTTCAGTTCCACTGATGTCAGTTTGTCAGTTTTTATGCCAGTACCATGATTTAATTACTATAGCTTTGTAGTATGCTATTTTCTTTTTTTTTCAAATTTTATTTAATAAATATAAATATCCAAAGTACAACTTTTGAATTATAGCGGCTTTTCCCACCATAACCTCCCTCCCACCCTCAACCATCCAATCTCCCATTCCCTCTCCCATCCCATTCTTCATAAAGATTCATTTTCAATTGTCTTTATATACAGAAGATCAACTTAGTATATACTAAGTAAAGATTTCAACAGACTGCACCCACAAAGACACACAAAGTATAGAGTACTGTTTGGGTAGTAGTTTTACTGTTAATTCACATAGTACAACACATTAAGGACAGAGATCCTACATGGGGAGCAAGTGCACAGTGACTCCTGTTGTTGATTTAACAATTGACACTCTTATTTATGACATCAGTAATCACCTGAGGCTCCTGTCATGAGTTGCCAAGGCTATGGAAGCCTCTTGAGTTAGCCAACTCTGATCTTATTTAGACAAGGCCATATTCAAAGTGGAAGTTCTTTGCTCCCTTCAGAGAAAGGTATCTCCTTCTTTGATGGCCCATTCTTTCTGTTGGGATCTCACTCACCGAGATCTTTCATTTAGATCATTTTTTTGCCACAGTGTCTTGACTTTCCATGGCTGTGAAACTCTTATGGGCTTTTTAGCCAGATCAGAATGCCTTAAGGGCTGATTCTGAGGCCAGAGTGCTGTTTAGGACATCTGCCATTCGATGAGTCTGCTGTGTATCCTGCTTCCCATGGAGGATCATTTTCTCCTTTTTAATTCTATCAATTATTATTTGCAGACAATGCTCTTATATGTAATCCCTTTGACACTTAATCCTGTCTTTTTGATCAATTATGAACTTAAACTGATCACTTTAACAAGTAAGATGGCATTGGTACATGCCACCTTGATGGCATTGAATTGGAATCCCCTGGCACGTTTCTAGCTCCAACATTATGGGTAAGTCCGAGTTGGATCTTTTTAAAAAATTTTCCTGGTTAGATCCAAGTAAAGTTTAGCCAGAGGCTCATTATAACCTTTAATTAACACAAGAAATTCTCACTTTACTAAAGCCCCTCGAATGATGAGCTTTGCGTGGCTGCTGGGAACAGGCACTATCGCTATCCCTACCTCTACATCAGCACTTAGTAACCCTTTGAGATACGTTTTTTTTTTTTTTTTAATCAGGCCTTCATGTTTTCTCACAAATGCCCTTGCTGATAATTATTCCACCTGGTACCTGAAATCTGTGGGTTCTTTCTCTGAGTAGCACTTTTTTTTCTCCTGTCTTCTGTTCTGAAAACTCCTTTAAATTTTGATTCTCTCTCAACAATATAGGGAATCTAATGAACTCTACCAGGGTTTTCCCTCCATGTTCCACGCCATGGTAACTCCCTGTAATTGAGAGAAGTTTTGGAACTTTCTCTAGAAGCACTTCAAAATAAGTCACAGGCAACATAGTTTACCTGGTCCAAGTCTTCTGGGGAGATAGAATTCTAGGAAGGACTTCACGTCAATTTCCCAAACTATTTTCATTTTATTTCCATGCCAAGTCCAGGATAAATTTGAAGATTAGTGAGGTGTACTTCAGTTGTAAACCTCAATTGAGGAATTTTCCTATGGAAGACTTGTACCCAAGCTCTTTGTCCAGGCTCCTTATCATGTCATCATAATTCTAAGTTGCCCACAGAGAACTCTGGGATCTCCACATCAAACCCTTAAAACCCTAAATTTATGCAATAGCGGGAAAAGCAAGAGTGCCTCATCAGGTCCACCTGTGTTTTGTTTATAGAGTAGCTCCATTTATGACTAAAAAAGCGTTTCTTTGGGATTTAACAGAGATGTTCTAAGTGAATTCTCAGGAAATGAAAGCAAAGTAAGAACAGCATGAACCAGATGTTTGGCCATTCAAAGCCATCCTACCTTAATTGTTAGCAGAAAGGTTGCCTGTAATTTTACGTTTCTTTATAACGGTTATCAAGCATAACTGTTACTCAAATAATACCTAACAGAAATGCGTAGAAGCAATCAACCTTTACTTTATATTTGATAAGCAGATGAATAAAGAACTTCAATTTCTAATAGTTCAAGTCATATTATAAAATCCATGATGTTGTCCAATTTTCTAGATGTAATTTGGATAGACTAGGAAAAGAAAATATGCTGCCTGTAAGTAGCAGAAAAAGCTAAAATTTCCCTGGTTGTAAGGATTATAAAACCATGCAAGTGATTGCCTAGGCTGGTGGTGCAATTGCTTTTCCTAGAGAGAAATTTCGGAAAAGATCAGTCACACAAGTATTCAGAACAATTAATGTGCAGGCGCAGCCACACCTGCAGAGAAGAGTGAATGTAAGGGGCTGAGGAGAGCATCCTTAAAGGGACAGCAGTTGGTCCTTGGATGAATTGAACTTGCCTGCCATTGGTGCATTTTATAACACAAAGAAAATTTATTTGAGTAGTTCAAGAGGAGCCTAAAAGTCTACAGGTCTACAAGGAGGAATGACTATGCCAAGTTTTGATTACAAACAAGAGAGAAAATACAGTACAACAAGTCTCTGGAAAAGTATAATTTATAGTAGAAAGCCTGTGATGAACCAAAATGTTCCCAGTGCCCTCCCATGCATGTATATTTTCAACAGAGCCCTTAAGCAAAGCAAAGGAACAACTTGCAGATGACAATTTATTAAAATAGACTCAACACTGTTCTTTCAAGTGTAGTAGTTTACCACATATTGAAAATCCACAGGTAGTCTCAAATAGGGTACAACTTCAGTGTCACATGAAAGGGTATGTATTTTCCATCAAGTGAAAACACATTTACAATGCAACAAACACTGCTTAAGTGACCCATAGGGGCTTCCAATCTTCCCTGAGTGACTGCAATTAATCAAAACAATATTTCTAATACAATCAAGCAATGCAAGTGCTACATACCATCAGGCCACAGTCTCTCAGCCTCTGTCCCTTAGCTTAGTCCCTTTATAATTCTGAAACTGAACCCTTATGATGTAAATGTAGGGCCCAGCCTCTTGTCTGCTTCCTTAGCCCAAGATGTTCTTGCCTCTCCTCTTCAAAAGAAATTCACTGACTTGAGGGAGCGGTCCAGCTGTCCCTACAAGGTTCTAATCACTAGGTTCAAGGAGTCATTTGTTCTCCAATAGATAAGAATGGATGGCTAGTATTATCTAGAGGGGTTTGTTTGGGGGAATTTCAGGTCTGGGCAGAATATAACTGCCACAATCGCTAACCCCCAGATGAACTGGAGCCCACATGGCTACCATAAATTCACTAACCAATCAAAGGAAGGTCATGAATACTGAACAACCAGGAACTTGGACACAAGTTGATCACGCACCTCTCAACCCCGATTTCAATCACCCCTAATTCCTTAGGGAGCCCAGAAATTAAGCTCTAGCTGCCTGGCTCCTTGCTCCACTCCTTGCAATAAATACCTCCTTTATTCACCACCTCAGTGTCAGTGATTGGCTTTATGTCAGGTGAGTGGACCCAGTTTTGGCATACTATACAACACTTCCAACTAGTTTGGGGTGTTTCTCTATAAAAATTCCTGTCAGCCACTTAATAAAATGAACTCCCTGAACAGAGGGAGTGGTGCAATTGGACCTACAGTGTTCTAACTATTGGACACATGAAGTCATTTAGTTCTCCATAGTATCTTGATGATCTTGATGATCTATATTACCTTGAAGGCTTTCATTTTCAGGAGTGCCAGGTCCAGGGAGAAAATAATAACCACCTCCATGTCGTCTCCACACTGACTAAAGCCCACTTTGCCATCTCAAAAATTATCTAAAGAGCACACCATCACCCACTAATAAGACCATAAACATTGCCAAACCACCAGGAACCTGGACATGCACTGAACATGCACCTCTCATCCCAGTTTCAACCCATGAGCACCCTCACCCCTAAGCTCTGAAGGATTCCAGGAACTGAATGACAGCTGCCGGGGTCCTCGCTCAGCACATTGCAATAAACTCCTCCAGTCTTCCACCACCTCATTGTCAGTGATTGGCATCTAGTGTGCAGAGTCGGTTTGAGGGGTGCTATAGAACCTTTAACCAGTTTGGGAGGGGTTGTCCTATATCACTGACTTTGCTAAGCGTTTTTTTTACTCATTTAGAAAGTAGAAAACAAATTTTAGATTAACGGAGATAGGACGTAGATTGTGGACATAGACAAGTTAAATACATGTATCCTCTAGAGCAAGAAGATAGAGGTAGAAAGTAACTGAAGAGCAGCCCATGGGGATCTGGGTGAAACTGCTGGCTTCTAGGTGATGGGCTTTCCCAGGGACTAGTGGTTCATGCTGAATGAGAGACACCAGGTGGCTTGAGGTATTTATTTATTTTCTAAACAAAACAAAATTCTCACAGTATGAGATGCTTAGCTAAGAGAAACCTACGCTTTCCTGCCTCCCAAATGTATGTGACTTGAATTCAATAACATCAAACTTTGAATTTTGAAACAGTCTTCCATTGTCAACATAATCCTAAGAAAGGAATTTTGGAACAAGAAAAAAACAATAAGCACGCACACACACACACACACTATTGCAAAGACCTCATTTTATGAATGGAGAAATCAAAGATCTCAAGGCTTAGCATCCAGGAAGACACACATCAGGTGCTGAAGAAACATTTGGCTGCAGAAACACAAGCATCCTCATGGTGAGGGGAAAGGGAGACGAGCAGAGGTAGGCAAGCCACGGCAGTTGGGGTACTTTAGTAAGGAGGATTTTGAAGTCTAGCTCTTGGTCCAAGTTCATTTTCTCATCCATTTTAACCCAAAAACTCTTAGTTTGCCACAACAAATATGTACCCTTTTAAGGACTTGCCAGAAGCAGTGCATGCCTCTGTCTTGGTTGTATCCTAGGACAGCGTTCGGCAAGCTTTTTCTAAGCAGAACCTGACAGGAGGGATGAGAGATGCTATGGTCCATGCTGTCTCTGTCCCAGCTCCCAGGCCCAGCTATTCACACATGAAAGGGGTCCACAGACAAAGCCTAAACAAAGGGGCACAGCTGTGTTTCAATGGAATGTTGAGTCTGCACACTAACATTGGAATTTCGTATTATTTTCACATATAATAAATTACCCTTCTTTTGATTTTTTTCAATCATTTAAAAGCATAAACATCCTTCTTAGCTTACAGGTCATACAAACTCAGATGGAGGTCAGGATTTTGACCCTAGGCTATGGTTTGCTGACCCTTGTTCTGCAGACAGTGACTGTGATGTCGAAAAACAGCAAAAAGAGTCAGGACACAGGGCAGAGTAGGGAGGGCCAACCAAGGTCACTCTGGGCATTGGATGTGGTCATGAGTGCCTGCCAGGAGCTGGGTCTGCAAGAGAGACCATCAGAAGGAAAAGTCCTATATTTCTGTTCATGTTCTACAAATGGAGAGAAGATCCCTGGCCAGAACATCTAAGATAGCTCTTTCTTCGTGGGAGTAAAATCCCAAACAGCCTTCCTGGAAGCTTGGGTACCCTAAACACCTGTGTATTAAACAAGGGGGCATCAGGGACTGGGGAGAAAGCTGGGTGATTGGGGCTTCCTTAGCTATTCCGTGTCGAGGTGGGGAGAGGCAGCCAGGTGCAACTGAAAGCTACACCTGCAAGAACAGAGAGGAGAAGGCAAGCTCTGCTTTTGCAGCAGATCCCACTGTGGGAGGCAGAGAGAGAGACGCCCCTATTGGTTCTCAGGCTAAGAGTCTGGACACACATTAGGGGACCATTCACAGTGGAATTGATTCAAATTGCAGTTGTATGTCCAGACGTAAAATGCATTTACATGCAATTAAAATAAAGAGATTAATTAGTGCAAGTTGTTAATATTTAAGATTTTTGATTCATTTTTTTAAGTTAGAAATGCTATGATTCACCCCAAGAGAGATTGCAGGAATAGGAGGGGTGAAGCAGGAGTTGTTACAAAATGCTAAATCCCATTTCTTCAATTCAATTTCCTGCCTAACCGGCACATTTCTGTAGTGTCATCCTTGATTTTGTCAGAAAAATACTCTTCTTTTCTCTTTTTAAAAACAGGATGACAGGGACCAATTAAATTAATGAACCTCACAGAAGTATTTCCCTTGGCAAATGGCAGCTGCATTAATGTTTGCACTGTGCAGCTTTTGAGAGCTAAGCCGCCATGCTAAATGCCTGTGTTGCACAAGGTACTTCCTGTGCGGCAGGCTTCTGCAAAATTACATACATTAAGAATCAGATTTAATTTTTTGTTGCCACATAGAATTGAGACATATACAGAGAATATGGATAGCAAAGAGTATGAGGCACATGTAGTCTCTGTATGTGACTCACATCATTTAGTCAAATGAGTTATTTGATAACGACAAGAAAATTTCTCAAATGTTTATAAAAATTAAGATGTTAACAATGCTTGTCCACATTGTGTGAATACCTTACTCCTTGGGTAATTAACTAATTGAATTCTTATTATAATCTCTCCAAGATATGGGGATAAAAATAATAAATATATGTCTCATTTTGTGATCTCTCTGAGATACACTGAAGCACAATATTCACAATATGCATTTAGCTCTTTTTTTTGCTAAGCTCTTCAAAGAGTATCTGAATCATAGATTTTTCTTAAACCAGGCTGTAATGTCTTTAAATGTTTATGCACCTTGGGAGAAAACATTAGCAATATATAACCTTTGGTTCTTACCAGACACCTGCCAGTATAATAATACATTTTACACAGAATACACATGTGAAATTTGATAGAGTTACACAATCTTTCTTGTAAAGATGTCTTTCTGAAAAACAGTTACAATGTTTTTGACTTTGTGAATCGCTCTTTATATAATTATTACCATCATTAAAAGAAATAGCAACAATTAAGTGATAAAAAGCTTTTTTAATTCTGAGTCTTTGAACACATAGTCAAACCACATATCATATATATTATATATTCATAAAGGATATATGAAAAATGGTTGATTTATTGCTCTGACAGTAGATCAAATATTACTTGGCTTTTTAATTTGTTAGGAATTCAGTGCTGCATTGGGTATCCACTTGTAAATCACAGTGCTAGTTTCCATAACCTAGTGAAATTCACAGAAGTGAATTGATGATTTAATATGGGATACACACTGTAGAATTAGATTTTCTAGTAGAGTCATGGTTTCATTTCAGTATGAATGCTTCATAGGCTTCATAATTACAACACAACCCACCTGACATACCTTATACAGCATTGAAGGATAGGGGTTCATTTGGGACCTGTTTTAGAATAGGAAAATTCTCTTTAACCTACTATAGGTAAACTAAGAATGGATACATAAGCCCTTGTCAGGTGTGGAATCATCAAGAGGGACTTTATCCATGTCTGTGCTTGAAACATGTAAAGAAACACTGCTGCCATTGGCCTGTCCAGCCTCCCACGCTCTAGAAAAAATCTACTGAAGCCACAAAGCTACCTGATTCTTTGTTGGCTTTAGTTACGTCAAAGAATATGAATGATTTTGAGATAAATCAAATTAAACAACAGACAATGAATTTTGGGCTGGCATTTGACGTAATGGTTGAAATGCCAGTTAGGTTGCCCATGGTCTCACACCAAAGTGCTTGGGATTAATATCCAGCTCCAGCTCCCAATTCCAACTCTTTGCTAACGCAGACCCTGGGAGGAGCAGGTGATAGCTCAAGTAGTTGGGTTCCTGCCACGCACAAGAGAGATGTGGGCTGAGTTCCTGGCTCCCAGCTTTGGTCCTGCCCAGCCTTTCCCATTGTGAATCAGGAGATGGGAACTGCTGGGTCTGTGAATAGGCTCATTGCCTTAGATAACTGTTGGCAGCATCTACGAAAGTGAGCAGCCAGTTCCCTCATTTCCCATCAATTCCACTCGTGGGGAATATGCCCAATAAAATGAATATATATGTTCACTCTGTTCATTGCAAGACAGTAGTTACAACAGCACAAACTGTGGGACTAACTCTAACACCCTCCAACCTACGAGTCTATAAGTTAGCATAATATAATCATACAATAAAATACTTAGTTTGAGTCTTGATTCTGATATTTAACAATTTTCTCAACCTGAGCAATTTATTTAGATGTTCTAAGAATCTACAAAATATTCAGCTTGTCTATTTGGCTGCATTGTTGAGATTAACAAACATTGGTGCTGGTAAGATTACTAGAATACAGCCAATGCCTCCTCTTCAACAAGCCCAGGAATATTTATTATATGTTTACTAGACCACTTTCAGTTCTTTCCTTTTGCTTACATCATGGGTAATCTAACAGAAGAAATTATAACTTGTATTTTTTTATTTTATTTTTATTTTTTTTTTTGACAGGCAGAGTGGACAGTGAGAGAGAGAGACAGAGAAAAAGGTCTTCCTTTGCCGTTGGTTCACCCTCCAATGGCCGCTGCGGCCAGCGCGCTGCGGCAAGTGCACCGCGCTGATCCAGTGGCAGGAGCCAGGTGCTTCTCCTGGTCTCCCATGGGGTGCAGGGCCCAAGCACTTGGGCCATCCTCCACTGCACTCCCTGGCCACAGCAGAGAGCTGGCCTGGAAGAGGGGCAACCGGGAAAGAATCCGGCGCCCCGACCGGGACTAGAACCCGGTGTGCCGGCGCCGCAAGGTGGAGGATTAGCCTAGTGAGCCGTGGCGCCTGCCATAACTTGTATTTTAAACCCAAGTATTTAGGATCTTTTCTATTAATTTGCAGATGATTTGTTGGTGTGCATGTTCTTTCTGTCTTTCCAGGTCACCCAGCCTCTTCAGGCTTTATGCTCCTTTCTCTGCAAAGCTATCCTGCCACTGATACACTTGCCCGTGTTCTCAATTGCAGCACCTACTTCCTCTTTCCTGAACATTTTATTAGTAACGTTGATGCTGGTGAGTAGGAGGGAAGATGTTAGATTAACGTTTCATAAGACAAATCCATTCTTCTCTTCAATATGTGTGTCAAAAAAGACATGTGAGAGAAGCTTCCCCACATTAACCCTCCCACTCCTCTTCATCCCTCCTGTGTAAGTGTCGCTTGTATTAATTTGTTAATATTAGCAGTGTCTGGAGAAACCTGTTAGCAGTTTAAGAGCTTAGTGGAGGACTCTGACGTGACTAGAGAAAATGGACTGTAATAATGGAGCTGACATCTTGCCACAAAAACAATATAACTGAGGATGCCTTTTAAATAAGAATGATTTTAATGTGTATATATGCATACATTCTACTGATTTTACAATAATTTGATTATACATACAAAAAAAGTCATGTCCTACATACATTGAACAGAACTTCTCTTTTGTTCCTCACAGTTTTTGCCATAGGGTCAGCTGCAGACTGCCAGTTCTCTAAGACTGTCCTGAGCGCCAAGGAGTTGTTTTATTGAGAGATTGGAAAGGGCTTCGGGGAGACTAGAAGTAGCCAGCTACTGGGCCTCACGACAAGTTTGTTCTTACTGCTTCTTGTGCCTACAGAGTTCGTACTGTGTTTGTCACAGTTTGCCATGTATTCATCTCTTTATAAACAATTATTTTACTGCCTTCCTTCTGTGCTTTTCTGTAACAACCATGAAACATCAGCAATGAACAGATTGGTGCATGTGTCCTTTAATTATTTTATTGGAGAGAATTTTTGAGAGAGACTATTTAATGATACATTAAGTATATCTAATGTTAGGTATAGATGTTTGTGTATAACATTTATTTGGTGGAAGAATTTCCCTCCTGCTGCCACTTTGTTGAGGGTTTGTGTTTTTTAATCAATAGTGGCTGCTGAATTTAATCAAGTTTTTAATTTTTACGTTATACATTCAAAAAAAAAAGCTCTAAAATAAATAATTCTTAATGTTAACCAAAAGCTAAACAAACAACAAGTTTAAATTTTTAATAAATAAATTATGGGCTGGCGCCACGGCTCACTAGGCTAATCCTCCGCCTTGAGGCGCTGGCACACTGGGTTCTAGTCCTGGTCAGGGCGCCGGATTCTGTCCCGGTTGTCCCTCTTCCAGGCCAGCCCTCTGCTGTGGCCAGGGAGTGCAGTGGAGGATGGCCCAAGTGCTTGGGCCCTGCACCCCATGGGAGACCAGGATAAGTACCTGGCTCCTGCCATCGGATCAGCGCGGTGCGCTGGCCGCAGCGCGCTGGCCATGGCGGCCATTGGAGGGTGAACCAACGGCAAAGGAGACCTTTCTCTCTGTCTCTCTCTGTCACTGTCCACTCTGCCTGTCAAAAAATAAAAAAATAAATAAAATTAAAAATAAATAAATAAATTATGGTAAAAAAATGTACTTGGTCTTATAAAATGAACATTGAAGTATTTAGTGTTCAAGAGACACAGTTTCTCTGTGTAGTCTCTGTATAAGTAGTCTTAAAATTTGTAATGAGATAATATCTTAAAATGGTAATTAAGATAAACAAATACAACATTTATTAAAATTGGTAGAAATAAAGATTTTCCAGGTAATAAAAATAGATAAAAATATAAAAAATCAGAGGTAAGTAAAAGTCTTTAAAATGAATTATAGGAATGAATATGAAAAAATATTTTTTCACATTTGAAATGTGTATTTTTTTGAGGATATTTCATAGCATTCTTAGCACTTTTGAAGAAACGTCATGTTGTTTTCTGCAATGGCTGTGCTAATTTATATTCCCATCAACAGTGTTTACTGGTTCTCTTTTCTCTACATTTTCCTCAGCACATTTTATCTCTTGTCTTTTTGATAATATTCAATCAAACTAGAGTGAGGTGATATCTCAAAGTGTGTCACTTTTTTAACTTATAATTTATTGTATTTGAAAAGCACAACAATAGAAAGGAGAGAGAGAGAGAGAGAGAGAGGGAATCTTCTATCCTCTGGTTCACTCTCCAATGCCTACACATCTGGGTCTAGACAAGGCTGACACCAAGAGCCAGGAATCCATCTGTGTCTCCCAAATGGGTGGCAGGGACCCAAGCACTTCCACCGCCTCCCAGGGTGAGCATTAGCAGGAAATTGGATCAGAAGTGGAAACAGGGCAGGTTCCTGGTCACTCCAACATGGGATAGGCCATCTCAAGCACTGGCTTAATCCACTGTGCTGCAGCTAGTGCCAGCCTTTTCAATCCCATGGGCAGTCCTCTGATGATTGGTGATGTGCAGCAGTTCTTCTGTGCCCATTGGCCATTTGTTTGTCTTCCTTCGAAAAATGTCTGCTTAGATCCACTGCCCATTTTAATTTTGGGTTATTTGCTTGTTTCAGTTTCCATGTGTATCATATTCTGGTTATTAGTCCTTTGTCATATAAACCTAGAAGAATAAATTGAGAAAGTTCACTGTATAGAAATGACTGACATTTGAGGAGCAGATGTTTGCCCTGACTTCTGCATTACCCAATGTGTACATGTATAGAGACATCACAGAAACTGCCCAAGTGTGTGCAATTCTTACATATCAGTTAAAAATAAAACATACGTTCTCCCCACAAAGTTAAATTTAAATGATGTTTATAGAAAATGGTAAAAGAAACGGCAACCCTGCTAGATTCTGGTCTCTAAACAGTGTTTTCCGTGGAAGGAAGCAAAGGAGTTTGAGGACACCCCTGATGTCCTCTAGGAGGAAAACACAAGATGAGCCTCGATAGCACAGGCTTTCAGAGAAAGACGACAAATGGTTAGCAGGATCGTGTCAAAGAACAGAGGGAGCAAACTGGCGCTCTGCCTGCTAGGGACCCAGGTCAGGACCATCTGCACATTAAGGGTTCACTGCTGCAGGATGTTAGGGCAACAAAGCATTCTTAGGTAAAATGGATAGGGAAAAGACAATGCACTTAATTTGTCTTTCTGGTGACAACTGTTTTCAGGATAATCGGATTGTGCTCATATACTTCTGCAAGAACATGTTTTTCTTTACAAAAAAAAAAACCATCTAATGAAGCGAAGGAATGATATTATACGAAAATCACCATTTTGCAACCTCCAATGACAAAATGGCTCAGGCAGCAATCTCACTGAATATTAAATTATTAGCTAAGGTTTGATGAGAGACTTCCAACTGAACAGATCTAACTGACTCCACCTAAGCACGGTAATTTTTCAAAGTGGATGAAGCAGGCACTGTGGGCTTGGTGAGGAGATACAAGAGGAAGTACATTGTAAGTATTCTTGCCCACATATTTTTAGAGATTGTTTATTTTATTTGTGAGACAGATACAGAAGGAGGATTAGATACAGAAAGAAAGAGAGAAAGACAGAGCTCCCATCCACTGGAATCCTCTCCAGCTGACTGCAACAGCCAAGGCTGGGCCAGATAGAAGCAGGAGCTAGAAACTCCACTTGGGTGTCCCATGTGGGTGGCAGGCGCCCAACTACCTGAGCCATTACCTTTGCCCCTCAGGTATGCATCAGCAGGAAGCTGGAATCAGAAGCAGAGCCAAGACTGGAACCCAGGTGCTCTAGAACGGAATTTGTGCATCCCAGCCAGTGTCCTAACCACAAGAAAAAATGCCTCTCTTTCCCAAGCTTTAAAACAAGCTTTTAAATATACGACAACAAACCAACTGATCACTCTTCAAAAAAATGTCCCCCTTCGTCTCGCACTAGTGTCTCTGAATGCCATATCACGCAGGTTGCTGCAGCCACGAACCCCCAGTCTTAAAGTCCTTCAAATCCCTTTTTTTTTTTTGACAGGCAGAGTAGACAGTGAGAGAGAGAGACAGAGAGAAAGGTCTTCCTTTTTGCCATTGGTTCACCCTCCAATGGCCGCCACGGCTGGCGCGCTGTGGCCAGCGCACCAGGCTGATCCGCTAGGTAGAGGATTAGCCTAGTAAGCCGCAGCGCCGGCCCCTTCAAATCCCTTTTATTCCACATCCCTTCCATCCACCTGTTTTCACTTCTGTTGGTTTTGCCGCTACAATGACGTTAAATGTGTTCTTTTTTCTCCATGTCCCAAAGTTCTCATGGCCTGTGTGTGTGTGTGCATGTGTACATGCATGTACATCTGTGTGCATGTGTGTACATGTTTGTGTGTGCATGTGTGTGCATTAGACTTTCAGCACCTACACATTTCTTATGCCACACCAACAAAGCAAACTCCTGAAGACACCAGGCAAGACCTTTCAGACAGAGGCCCTTTCCCCGTCCACTGTCTTCATCATCTTTGTTTTGCGTCTCTATACACGCTCCCTATAATTTGACTATTTATTTACTGCTTACCGTCCTCCAAGTGTTCGATGAATTTTATGTTCTCTGTGCAATCTGGTAAATGTCTACTCCATTTTTTTTTTGACAGGCAGAGTGGACAGTGAGAGAGACAGAGAGAAAGGTCTTCCTTTGCTGTTGGTTCACCCTCCAATGGCCCCCGCGGCCGGTACGCTGCGACCGGCGCATCACGCTGATCCCAAGCCAGGAGCCAGGTGCTTCTCCTGGTCTCCCTTGGGGTGCAGGGCCCAAGCACTTGGGCCATCCTCCACTGCACTCCTGGGCCACAGCAGAGAGCTGGACAGGAAGAGGGGCAACCGGGACAGAATCCAGCGCCTCAACCAGGACTAGAACCTAGTGTGCCAGCACCGCAGGCAGAGGATTAGCCAAGTGAGCCGCGGCGCCGGTCATACTCCATCTTAAATTTTGCTTATTTATTTTCATTTTGTGTGAAAGGTACACACACACACACACACACATGCATGCACATACACACGGAGGTGGGGGCAGATCACCGCATCATTGGTTCACTCCTCCCAAATGTTGGGCAGAGCTAGGCTGAAGCTGGGAGCCAGGAACTCCATCTGAGTCTCCCAGGTGGACGGCAAGGATCTAAACGCTTGAGCTACCACCTGCTTCCTCTCAGGTGTGCAGCAGCAGAAGCTCAGTCAGAAGCAGATCTAAGACCTGACCCTTGGTAAACTCCTTTTTTAAAGCATAAGGAACTATTTATGACTCCAGCAAGCAGCGACATGCATTGACCAAGAGTAATCTTTACGATACTTAGCAATGTTTGCTGTCTGAGATCTTTGTATTTACCTACCTCATAACAGCTAAAGCTCCGCAGAGGCTGCCCCCTTCCGTAAAGGCTCAGAAAGTCACTCATGGACCACCTTAGTGAGCCATGTGAGACCCAGGCATGTGCCTATTACCAGGTGTACAACCTTCTCTGCTGAGACCTGTGTCCTTCCTGCCAGGCAAGGGTAGAAACACAGGGCCCAGGGTTGGCACACTGGGGCCTTCATAGAGGGGATGGGGAAGAAGTGAGAAAATTAGTGAGCTGACCCTCTGAAGTGGTCTCTGTGTGGTTAGCTGGAAGTGCAATGACCAGAGATGTGACATGACCAGCATTCTACAGTCAGAATGGGCTCCAGTACTGCAGGAAGAACAAATAACATGTGGAAAGAGCAGCAACCACTGTGGACCGGACACTTTCGGATGATCCTCTACCAACAGGTTGGCAGGAGGTCCTTCCTCGGTGGGTTGGAGTGGGAAATAGGAGAAGGCTTCTCCCAATGCTTCCAGTCCCACAAGACACTGGAAGCCTTTGCCTTGCCTGGCATTAGCCCCTTAGCTCATATAGTCTCTAAATTTGTTGGTACCCATCATCTCTCACTATAACGACAACCACGCCCATGTGTCCTTGGAATTTATAAGTGACAGCCTCAGAATTTATTATGTGTGAGGACACCAGCCAGACTCAACTTAATCAAATCTATCCCCAAGACAAATAATCAAGCTCTTCAAGGTTAGTGGTGAAAGAGAGGATGCTCAATGTGGACACAGCAAGAAGCAGCACGTAACTGAGTCCCAAAGCACCTGCCTGCAGACTTCAGCAGGTGCCGTGGAGTCCAGGAAGTGGAATGAGGCTTCCACGGTACTGAACAGAAAAACCTGCCAGGCAGGAACACTGCCCCTGACAAGGCTATCATTTAGATGTGAAGGAGAAATGAAGATATCCCTGGACAAAAGCAGAAACAGATCATCACCATCAGACCTGGCTTATGAGAAGTGCTGGTGGGAGTACTTTGAAGGGAACACAACAGACTCTAATGAGTAAACAGAAAATAAAAAGAAGGTAGGTATATCACTGGAAGGAATAGCTATACAGACAAGTTCAGAACACTTTAATTCAGAGGATATGGTGGATGAACCATTCATGTCTTTAGTATGAAGATTAAAGAGCAAAACCATTAAAACTAGTAGTAACTAAATAAATGTTGTAAAATATGGGAAGATGTGAAATGGTACATTCAAAATTCAAAATGTTTGGCACAGCAAGTTAAGGTTCTGGGGTGACCCACATCCCATACTGGAGTGCCAGCTGGTGTCTCTGCTGCTCCATTTCCAATCCAGCTCTTGCCAGTGCATCCTGCTGGGTGGAGGGTGATAGCTCAAGAGTGTAGGCCCCAAGTAGGGAACTCATGGAATTCCAGGATCCTGGCTTCAGCTTGGCCGGACCCTGGCTACTGTAGAGCATTTTGGAATGAACCAGTAGATGGAAGAGATATACTCACCCTACCTTTCAACATAGATGAAAATAAATATTCTAAAAATTTCAAGCTGTGGGGAGGAATGGTATACAAGTGTAGAGTTCATTAGGATTTCTTATCTCTTTATCTTATCTCTTTTTTGTTTTGTTTCCTTTAGAGCCAGTGTCAAGTTGTTTTCATTTCAAAATAGCTTCTTATAACCAAAAAATAAATTTTTGTAGCCTCATGGTAACCACAAAACCAACATCTAAATTAGAAAAAAAAATAATAAGTGAGGAATCAAAATATACCACTAGAGAAAATTACTGAACCACAAAGGAAGACTGTAAGGGAGGGAGAATGAAGAGAAACTAGAATAAAACTAAAAAAATACCCAAACGCTGACATGAATAAAGTGTTTCCAAGATTTGGGAGAGCCTATTTTGCAAGGAATAGATTTTAGACAGGAGCAGAAGGAGTGGACAAGAGTTGGGTTGCACGCCCGTTGCTAGGCATTTGTCATTGCCCGTGCCAAACTGTCCTTGTCCCAGGGCTTAGAGTTGATTGGCATAAATCCCAGGGACTGACAATCCTGCTACTGATGTTCTGTGTGTGCCCTCGAGCATGCCATACCTCACTGGGCCTCAATCACCTCTCCACAAGTGGAAGATTTAAATGGGAACTCACAGGAGTCCAGGCCATAGATTCCCTGGATGTTTCTTTCAACTGCCTAAGCTCCAGAAAAAATTGCCAAAGGCACACACTGAACTCCCAGCTTTGGTATTTGCTCACTGAAGTCAGAGCTGCTTCTGCGAGTACAAAGGTGGCAAAAACCGTCCAACTAGTGCAAATGATGAAAGTGGTCCCAATGACAGGCCTAGCACCATGGTTATTTCCAGGGGGCCCAAAAAGAAGTAGAAGGCTAAGGAAGCCGATCTGAAGTCCCAGAAGGACTCTGCTCAGGCCAGTTTCAGAAGTCATGCCATGAAGTAGCCGCTCAGAGTGACAGGAGCCTGAGGGGAGTTGGGCAGGTTTGGCAGTGCGGCTTCACTAGCAGTTCAGACCCCTAATATTATGGAATGGTGCTGAGTTACAGGACGACAGCTGAACAGGGCAACACAGACAAATCTTTTGGCTGGCTGAGTAGGAGATTAGGAAAAGAACCATGAGAAAGAAAAATCCCTGTGTCTCCCAAACTGAAACAGAATCCTAGTGCCCTTCGAAAATGTTAATAAGTATTAACCAGAAAACAAGGCGCCCTGATCAAATAAGTTTGGCAAGTGCTGGTTACACAAAATAATGGAATTTTCCACTGAAGGACTTCACAGATTCTTTAATATGCTAATATGCCTGAGAGCACTCCAAGACTGTGTCCTGTTTCCCGGAATTCATTTACTGCAGGGTTTTTTTTTTTTTTCCCCTTCTTTTCAGAACTCCTATTAGCATCTCATTGGACATTTATGTTCTTGCCACTCAATTTGGGAAACACTGGTGTAATTCCATTTACATATCAATGGATGTCTGGAATAAGCCCCCTGAGAATGTTTCCACTCTCAGTTTGGCTCCAAAGCTCCTCTGAAGGGGTCTTCGGAACTGGTTGGTGGGAAGCAAGCACAGGAAGGCCAAACACCCTCCAAACTGATAGATTGTTCCAGAATCATTGTAACTGGGGGGAAATTTCAGGGACATTTGCATTGAGTGCCCAGATACCTCTTGACCTGCCAAAGGGGGCCAGGACGGCTTGTGGGAGGACGCTATGTGCTTTCTGGCAACCTGGACTGGGAATGGGTTGCGATGAAGGCAGGAAGGGGGAAGGAATCCGTGTGAGAAACTCTCTGGAAGGTAGGGGGCAGAGCGGGCCACTCCTGAACCCAACCGTCTGGAATCCTGCATCCTCTCAGCTGTGGAATAACTAGGGAGAGCTGAGCAAGGCGGGAAGAGACAGGCTCACCTTGTGTGTCTGCACCCAGCAAGAGCTTTGTCGGGGAGGCCCTCACAGAGAGACAGTTCCCCACAGTCCCAGGGGAGATCATCAACACTCAGGAGATGGGCAGGGAGGATGTGATGGCTGAGGACCCCACAGAGGCAGTCACGGTGCATGTCGGGCGGACAGCAGCCCGTGGAAACCTGCTTCAGCAGTGTGTGGGCCTGTGGTCCCTGGCCAGTGCACTGAGTAACAGCAGGAGGAGGTCAGTGGTACGAGCTCCAGGTGGACATGAGACACACAGCCCCTCACACCGCAGACACCACCTGAGGAGGTGCATCCGTGACCAGCCCCCACAATGTTTAGCTGAAGTCTGCAGAGGCTCCCTGGGGAGACGGAGCTAGGCCTGGGTTTCAAGAGTGAGCAGAGACAGAGAGGTCTTGAGACTGGTGAGCTTCCATACATGGAGACTGTTCCCACATCTGTAGCTAAGAGGAGGGGGACCATCAGATTCCAGGCACCCAAAGGAAAAGGAAATACCGACGTTTCCCAAGGGAGGGGAGAGGGGGGTCTTCCTCCTACTAGTTACATGTCCGCTCATCAATGGCGGCCGGCGTGACCCTGCCCTGTGGAAGGGGTGCTGCACACTCCTGCACACAGAAAGAGCAGCTGAAGGCTTCTGTCTGGCAAGAAGGGAGCTCGGCCGAGCCTGGCCTGTCCGAGAGGCTCACCCACAGGAAGTCCACCGTGTCGCCTGCTGTGTTCTTTCTTGTGCTTGCCTGTCTTAGTGAACAACCCAGTAGCTGCAGTAGGATTGCCAATTCACACAGCAGGAACAAAGCAAAGTGGGGAATGGATCACTGAGAATTTCGGAAAAGACCTAAAATGATTTTGAAGGCTGGACAATTTCCTCACCTGTCAAACGTCCCTTGGCACTGGGACTCTGAGGGTTTAAATTTCCAGTTACAAAGCAAAGGCAGTTTAATCGATCATGGGTGGTTTACATGAACACTTCTAGGCCTTCTCTGAGTGTCAACCTTGTAATCTACGCCTTCCCACAGATCAGCCGCGTGAACATCCTCGCTGCCCTTGAAAGCTGAAACTTCCCCAGCAAGGAAGCCTCCTCGCCTGTGCTGCCTTGCTCTTCTGGGTCCAGAATAGTATCATGTCAGCACACTGCCCATATAAAACTTGGTGACATACAGTTTCCTTTTCCTTCACACTGTCTAAAATTCACTCTGCGTGTTATACTGGAGCACATCTCAACTTGGACCAGAAGCATTTACATGGTGGCTATTCTATGGATCTACAGAAGAAAAGTCCGAAACAAAATCTTCAGGAAAACTGATACAAATTTTAAAAGTTAGGGGCGGTGTTAAGCTGCTGCCTGGGGCACCCGTACCCATATGAAAGTGCTGGGTTGAGTCCTGACTTGCTTCCAATCCAGCTTCTTGCTAATGCATCCTGAGAGGCATTAGTTGATGACGTACGTGCCTGGGACTTTTGTCACTCATGTGGGGGACACAGATGGAGTTCCAGGTCTGGCTGTTGTGGGCATTTGGGGAGTGAACCAGCAAATGGAAGACATCTCTTTCTGTTTCTCTCTGTCACTTTGCCTACAAATAGATGAAAAAAATAAACACTGAAAAATAGATTTTAAGAATTAGTAAATAAATAGTAATGTTGCAGGCTGTAGGATACATCTATGTATATCCTTATGTGTATCAACAGTAAATAGAAAACATAATTAGAAAACTGTCATTTGTAATAGCTATAAAATTTTAAGGTAATCTGAAATAATTTTTAAAATGCAAATCTTTTATTTTAAAGGAAATTATAATACTTACTAAGAACTCATTTAAAAATAGGTAATTAGGTAAAGAGACATTCTTCTCATTGAGTATGAAGCCTGTCATAAAAATTTGAGCTCTTTGGGCCAGTGATGTGGCACACTAGGTTAATCTTCCACCTGCAGCACCGGCATCCCATATGGGCACCGGTTCTAGTCTTGGCTGCCCCTCTTCCAATCCAGCTCTCTGCTATGGCCTGGGAAGGCAATGGAAGATGGCCCAAGTGCTTGGGTCCCTGCACCTCATGGGAGACCTGGAAGAAGCTCCTGGCTCCTGGCTTTGGATCGACGCAGCTCCGGCCATTGTGGCCATTTGGGGAGTGAACCAATGGAAGGAAGACCTTCCTCTCTGTCTTTTTCTCTCACTGTGTGTAACTCTACCTGTCAAATAAATGAATAAAATCGTTTTTTTTTCTTTCTTTTTTTTAACTTTTATTTAATGAATATAAATTTCCAAAGTACAGAATATGGATTACAATGGCTTCCCCCCCATAACGTCCCTCCCACCCACAACCCTCCCCTTTCCCACTCCTTCTCCCCTTCCATTCACATCAAGATTCATTTTCATTTCTCTTTATATACAGAAGATCAGTTTAGCATACATTAAGTAAAGATTTCAACAGTTTACTCCCACACAGAAACATAAAGTGAAAAATACTGTTTGAGTACTAGTTATAGCATTAAATCTCAATGTACAGCACACTAAGGACAGAGATCCTACATGAGGAGTAAGTGCACAGTGACTCCTGTTGTTGACTTAACAAATTGACACTCTTGTTTATGGCATCAGTAATCACCCTAGGCTCTTGTCATGAGCTGCCAAGGCTATGGAAGCCCCCTGAGTTCACTGACTCTGATCATATTTAGACAAGGCCATGGTCAAAGTGGAAGTTCTCTCCTCCCTTCAGAGAAAGGTACCTCCTTCTTTGATGACCCGTAATGAATAAAATCTTAAAAAAATTGAGCTCTCTCTAATATGGTCCAGCACTCCAATAAAAATTTCAATACAAGATCTTCATATAAATTACTGAACAAGTGCTCAACATCAGCAAGATGGAGGAAGGAAAAGGAGGGGTAGAGAGAGTTTGCCATATGGTGAGGGCAACATGTTATTTTCTTCTGTGTGTGTGTGTGTATTGTGTTTAACTCTATTTTATATATATATATATGTATATATATATATATATATATGTATGTATTTGACATGTATAAGTGAGAGAGAAAGAGAGAGGCGAGACTGAGCCAGATGAAATCTAGGAGCCACGAATTCAATCCAGGCCTCCTATGTGGGTGGCAGGGACCCACCTGCTTGAGCCATAGGTGCAGAATGACAGGAAGCTGGAATTGGGATTGGAGCCAGAACTGGAGTGTAGACATAGACACTGCAATGTGAGGTAAGGGTGTCCCAGGTAGCATCTCACCAACTAAACCCACACTTGCCTTCTATCTTACTGTGATTCTCATTTGCATTTCTCTTATTACTAAAAAAATGAAAAAGTATTCATAGTTTTAAAATCAACTTTTCTCCTGCAAGCTTTCTAAAATCTATTTTTCTTTTGCAAAATGCCTATAAGATTAATTATTTCATATCTTATTGTGGCTTTGATTTGCATCTCTTTGATTACAAAAATGACTGCGCAAGTATTCATGTTTTTGAATCTGGTTGGCTTCTGCAAGATGCCTGTACTTTATTTACCATCTTCCCAACTGAGTGATTTTCTTTGTGATCCATAGCAATCCTCTTTGATATTCTGGATATTAATTTTCTCTCTGTTATAGTTAGGTAAATATTTTGCACTGACTGTGGCTTGTTTTCTAACTCTGTTTATGTTATCTTTTGATCACAGGCATCTGTTGGGGTAGCATAATTTATTTTTTCTTTTTAAAGTTGGTGCTTTCAGCACCTTGGCTCAGAGCGTGTTTTCTCAGCACATGACAAGACAGCCTCGTTTTACTCTGTTCAGTCTTCGAAAACAAAATGCCATAGATTGTGAGGTTTATGAAAACCGGAAATCTATTTCTTACAGTTCTGGAGTGTGGAAGTCCGAGATCAAGGCCGACTCGGGTCTGATGAGGAGCACCTGTCTGCTCAGAGAGGATGGTTACATCCTGCCGTGCCCTCACCTGGTGGAAGGGCCAGGTGTCCCCTTATGGCCTCTTTATTCATGAGGACACTTATCCCGCAGTCACCTCCCAAAGGAGAGCCCTCGTAACCCCATCACCCCATCACCCTGGGTTAGGATTCAACCCAGGAATTTGGGGGGACACAGGCATTCAGATCATGGCAACACCTTGGGTGGTGTTTTGAATAGTTTGCCTTTTTAGATTTCTTTCACTGTTGTTGTTGTTTTTTAGATTGTTTCAAATGAGGAAATCCAGGGCTTTATTTTGTGATATAGTGGCCATACCATGGCCCCAACCAAAGGTCATGAAGGGGGAATGCTGGTTCTCCTAGAGTGATAAACAGTCTAAAATTGTGGGGTGGGAAATGGGGTTGGTTCCTTGTAGATTTAAAGTGTTTTTTAAAATAGATACAGAGTTGATTTTTGTTTATGGCATAAACTAGAAAAGTACTTTCATCTTCCCCAAATCGCCGCCTTTTTCCAGCATTACGGATTGAATCACCTACCTGCCAATACTGAGCTCTTACAGGACTTCTACAGAACTCCCATGCATGCGTGCACCTCTTTCTAAATGCTTTCTGGTCTGCTAATGCTTTATGTTTCTATCTTTTCAAAGTGTCTCCTGGTATTAATTTATTTAGTATCTGTACAAGTGTGACTATTAGGAAATATGAAATTATACCTGTGGCTCACAGTGCATTTCTGTTTTACTGAGCTAAGGTTGATCGTTGTAACTGCCTCTTCCTTTCCTAACGTTACAGCATTATTTGTTTTCCTTGCTTATTGTACTGACCGAATGATTAAGAACTGTATTGAATATATGCAGCAATACCAGATGGGTTGTGATTCTGACTATATAGGAATGTGAATGATATTCCACTGTTGAGTAAGACATGGACGCTAGCCAGGAAGAAATTGGCACCCCTTCCCCTGTCCCTAGCTATACTCAGAGTCAGGACTGAAGGAGTGAGGACAAAAGCCGCAGACCCACACTGACCTCTGACCTGCATACAGCAAGCAGACCCTCCTTTCTCTGCCCTGCCAATACCGCCCCACCCTGCCTTGACCAGCTCCACCCTCCCTGGACTGCTGGATACACCCTGTCTGAGGAGTCCAGCCATCAGCCTGAGCTCTCCCCCAGCTCAGCAGCTCAGCCCCAGAGTCCACGCTCAGCCTCAGCCTCACTCCAAACCCCTCCCTGAGGGGTCACACTGATCTCACAGGACCTTCTGAACTGGCCCAAGCTCTCCCTCTGTGTCAGCAGACCAGCTTTAGCTCAGGCCCCCAAGCCCCTTCCCCCCACCTTGTACCACATACTTTGTACTATATAAACCGCTGGTCTGTAAGGGAAGGTGCACTCTCTCTCTCTCTCTCTCTGCTAGATGTTTGCTGGCAACTCTCTGCTGTGTGTTTGCCTGGGAGTGAGCCCCTCCTAGGCTTGATTCTGAATAAACTAGGTCTGGCTTCGGCTTTAAAAAACATAAGATATGGATGCAAAATATTTTATTTGCCTTTTATCAGTGCATAAATATCCATTCTATTACTAAATTAGTGTTTTGTATTTTAATTAATATTGAAATGTATCTAATTCCTGCATAAATGTGATATATTTTATTAATTTTCTTTCTTTGTTAAGTCAATTTATTCTTCTTGAAACACTCTAAATTTGGTCAAAATGCATTGTTTTGTTAATACAGTTTATTTCCCAAAATACTGTAAAGATATTGATATTCACGTTTGTGTGTGAATTTAGGCTGAAATTTAAATATTGCTGTTCTTGAGATGGCATGTACACATGGAAAGCTCTTACATTTTCTACAACAGTTATTTGTTTATATTTATTCAGATACTTACTTTTTTATGTTCATAATTCTTTATGGTATCTTGGACTTTTCTTCCAGGATCAGTGTTCTCTTTGTAGAGTAGACCCTTCAGGCTTCTAACAATCGGCTACTAGTATAATTTCCATTTCAATTTTTACTGGAGGATGTCTTTGTTCTGTTTTCACTCTTAAAAGATTGGCTACAGATAGAATTCTAACTGAAAATCCAGACAGAGGAGCTGATGGCTAACTGTGATAAACTACTCAACAGAAGTTTCTAAATGCTACAAGAGTAGTGATCATGTAGCCTAGAGTTGAAGATGCCCGTATCCCACATCAGAGTCCCGGGGTTTGACTTGCAGCAGTGGATCCTAACTGGAATTCCTACCAAGGAATATTATGGGAGGCAGCAGTGATGGCTCCTGGAATTGGATTCATGATACTGGTTTGGGAGCCCTGGATTTTATTCCTGGCTCCTAGCTTCAACCTCAACCCAGCCAAATTCTTGCAAGTATTTGAGGGGTGAACCAGTAGTGGGTATGGTATCTCTGTGTGTGTGTCATTGTCTCTCTTCTTCTCAAATAAATTAAATTAAAAAATAAAAAGTTGCAAGAACTGTGTTCAGTGGAAAAACCAGATCCACCTGACTACAGATTCTTGGCTTTTCAAGGCAGAGGACTATGTAATCTCCTTTCAGTCTCCCTAAGTGCAATGAAACTGAAAATGTTCTGCTTTGTTCCACAATATATGAAATTACAACGATGTCCCTTAGAAATGTATTCTATAAAATGGGATCAACTGTGGAGATATTCGTCACAATCTATGGAAGAAAAGATGCTTTTCTTGCTGTACAACACCTGGGTAAGTGAGGAGAGGACATCAAAATAAGGGCAGGACAGAGGTTTGGTCAGGTTGACCCTCTCTTTTCCACCAACGGCCCCATCTCAATTGGAGCAGATTAAAGGGAAATCTTTCAGAATTAAGTGATGGTCTTGGCAAAAGAAGAGAAAGGCTTTGCAAATTTTTTAAACTCTTCTTAATGTCTTTTTGTGAAATGAAATATTCAATGTGATAACCCTGAAAATTATATAAACAATACAAATGTATACATCAAAATCAATGAACTTGTAAATATAAGAGTGGGAATAAGAGAGGGAAGAGATATATAATTTGGGACATGCTCAAAGCTGACTTACCTCAAACGGTAGAGTTAGAAACATACCAGGGGACTCCAATTTAATCCCATCAAGGTGGCATGTACCAATGCCATCTCACTAGTCCTGGTGATCAATTTCTGTTCACAATTGATCATAATGATAGGACTAAGAGCCAAAGGGAGCACATAAACAAGACTAGTGTCTGCAAATACTAGCTGATAGAATAAAAAAGGGAGAGAACGATCCAACATGGGAAGCGAGATACACAGCAGACCCATAGAATGGCAGAGGTCCTAAACAGCACTCTGGCCTCAGAATCAGCCCTTAAGGCAAGCAGATCTGGCTGAAAAGCCCATGAGAGTATTACAGGCATGGAAAGCCAAAACACTCTGGCAAAACAAAAACAAAAACAAAAACAAAACAAAACAAAAAACCTAAATGAAAGATCTCCATGAGTGAGATCCCAGTGAAAAGAACAGGTCATCAAAGAAGGAGGTACCTTTCTCTGAAGGGAGGAGAGAACTTCCACTTTGACTACAACCTTGTCTAAATATGATCAGAGTTGGTGAACTCAAAAGGCTTCCATAGCCTTGGCAACTCATGACAAGAGCCTAGGGTGATTACTGATGCCATAAACAAGAGTGTCAATTTGTTAAGTCAACAACAGGAGTCACTGTGCATTTACTCCTCATGTAGGATCTCTGTCCTTAATGTGCTGTACATTGTGATTTAATGCTATAACTAGTACTCAAACAGTATTTTTCACTTTGTGTTTCTATGTGGGTGCAAACTGTTGAAATCTTTACTTAATATATGCAAAACTGATCTTCTGTATATAAAGAGAATTAAAAATGAATCTTGATGTGAATGGAAGGGGGGATGGAGAAGGAAAGGGGAGGGTTGCGGGTGGGAGGAACATTATGGGGGGGAAGCCATTGTAATCCATAAGCTGTACTTTGGAAATTTATATTCATTAAATAAAAGTTAAAAAAAAGAAATGAAGAAAAAAAATAAATAAATTTAATTAAAACAATCAAAGAACTTGGTGGTTATGTAACAAATGCGGAATGTTTTTAAAGAATTCCCACAAAGTCAAAAAGCTCATGAGTTCACCCCAGTGGCTGCTGCTGTAAGATCACTGATAATATCATGCAGCAAGCAGGAGTGCCTGACTTCCGAGAGAGGGTTCTACAGGGAGCGAGGACTTTCCAGTCTGTAGGTCAGCAAAGCCGGTTCCACATCCTCCACCCAGCTTCTTTAGAAGGCATTTGTGTACGTCTGAGAGCAGTACGTTTTGTAGGATGTTCCCAGGGACCAGTCACGTTAGCAAACTGCACTTCTGTTGTTTTAGCATCATGCAAATGCTACTGGGCACTAGGGTGAGGGAATAAAATGAGTCTCGAAAATGAGATAAAGTTTGGGGTTATATAGTTTCATAACTTCTACTTTAAAAATACATGCTGTTTAGATAAGGCCATAGTCACAGTGGAAGTTCTCTCCTCCCTTCAGAGAAAGGTACCTCCTTCTTTGATGGCCCATTCTTTCTGCTGGGATCTCACTCACAGAGATCTTTCATTTAGGCCATTTTTTATTTATTTATTTATTTATTTATTTGCCACACTGTCTTGCCTTTCCATGCCTGAGAAGCTCTCACGGGCTTTTAAGCCAGATCTGAATGCCTTAAGGGCTGATTCTGAGGCCAGAGTGCTGTTTAGGAATCTGCCATTCTGAGTCTGCTGTGTATCCTGCTTCCCATGTTAAAAAAAAATACATGCTGTTTTGAGGAGAAATCAGAACTACAGATACGTGAAAAGTGAAAACATCAATATCATCCAATTTGTGTCCCAGCTGATCTACCTCTGATCCAGTTCCCTGCTAATGGCCTGAAAAAAGCAACGGAAGATGGTCCAGGTGTTTGGGCCCCTGCACCTATGTGGGAGACCCAGATGAAGCTCCTGGCTCCTGGCTTTGGCCTGCCCCATGCTGGCTGTTGTGGCCATCTGGGGAGTGAAACAGTAGTTAAAACATCTCTCTCTCTCTCTCTCTCTCTCTCTCTCTTTCTGTAACTCTGATCTTAGAAACAAACAAATAAATCTTTTGAAAAAACAATTTGTTTGGCCAGCACCGTGGCTCACTTGGTTAATCCTCTACCTGCGGAGCCGGCATCCCATATGAGCACGGGTTCTGGTCCTGGCTGCTCCTCTTCCAGTCCAGCTCTCTGCTGTGGTCCGGGAAGGCAGTTGAGGATGGCCCAAGTGCTTGGGCACCTGCACCCATGTGGGAGACCAGGAAGGAGCACCTGGCTCCTGGCTTTGGATCGGCGTAGCTCCGGCCATAGTGGCCATTTGGGGTGTGAACCAATGGAAGGAAGACCTTTTTCTCTGTCTCTCTCTTTCTCTCACTGACTAACTCTATCTGTCAAATAAAAAAAATTAAAAAAGAAAAAAGAAAAAACGTGCCAGTGCCACAGTTCACTAGGCTAATCCTCCACCTGTGGTGCCGGCACACCATGTTCTAGTCCCGATCAGGGTGCTGGATTCTGTCCCGGTTGCCCCTCTTCCAGGTGAGCTCTCTGCTATGGCCTGGAAGTGCAGTGGAGGATGGCCCAAGTGCTTGAGCCCTGCACCCCATGGGAGACCAGGATAAGCACCTGGCTGCTGCTTTGGGATCAGCATGGTGCGCCGGCTGCAGCGCGCCAGCTGTGGTGGCCATTGGAGGGTGAACCAACGGTAAAGGAAGACCTTTCTCTCTCTCTCTCACTATCCACTCTGCCTGTCATTAAAAAAAAAAAAAAAAAAAAAAAAAACAAAAAAAAAACAAAAAACACCTAACAAATTCGCTCTCTTACCATTTAGCTATAATTACTGATAATTACCGTTGATATTTTGATATGTTTTTCTCTAGGCTATTGTATTCATCTACTAAGGCAGTAAATATATATGTATATATATATGTGTGAAAATAATGAATTAAATTCTTGTTTTATATTGCCTTTAAATTAAAACTAAATAAACATATAGTCATTTTTTAGAAGAAAGCACATAACTTCCTCACCATTTGAGTTGCTATATATTGCTTTATCTTAATGTATACACATATATATGCAAGCATGGGTTGGAGATACAGCAGGTTTGGTTGCAGATCACTACAATACAGTGGATATCTAAATCAAGCCAGTCACTTGGATTTTTCGTTTCTTAGGGCATACTATATTTATACTACACTGCAATCTATTAAGTATGCTATTGAATCACAATTTTTTAACACATTTCAAATATATAAAATATAAATACATTTTACTTAAAATAGTTTATTGCTCAAAAATTGCTAATGATGATCTGAACGTTCAGTGAGTTGGCGGTGGAAGGTGTTCTCATGACGTTGGTGGCTGCTGCAGGTTGGGGCGACAACTTATTAAAATAGGACAGCCATGAGGTTTGCTGCAAGGTTGACTCTTCCTCTTATTTCTCTGTGGCATGAGATGCTGTTTGATGGTATTCTACTCACAGTAAAATCCCTTTCCAAGTGGAGCTCACAATCTCGAGGCCTGCGGCTGCTTGTCCAGCTATGGCATGGCTGGATCCTGTGTTCTCCTGCAGACAATGCCCCAAGCATCTTGGCCAGAGCAGCTGCTTTCTTGGCTCCTCCATGAGCAGCAGCTCTTTTGCCATGAAAGCTGTACCTGGAGACTATGGCAATACGTTCATATCTCCAAGCCCTGTATCTAATTCCAGTTCCCTTATAAGTTCCACCGCATCTGCACTCATTCCTCCTCTGAAGCTTGGACCCCTCACAGTCTCCATGAGGGCTGGGAACAACTCCTGCCAAACACCTGTTAGTGCTGATACTTTGACCACTCATTGTGGATCACCAATTCTTACTTGGAGTCTAGAGGGATGAAGTCATTCCATGAGGGCTTCCATTTCCTTTGCCCACCTCCATCAAAGGAATCACCATCCGTGCCAGCTATAGCCTTATGAAATTTATTTCCTAAATAGGAAGACCAGGGTATCAAAAGTCACTCCTTATTCCAGGGGTTGCAGAATGAGTATTGGGATAGCAGGTACGGTAGCAATGTTTACGTGTACAACTCCATCAGAGCTCTTAGATAACCAGGCGCATTGTCAGTGAGCAATAATGTTTTGAAGATAATCTTCTTTTCTAAGCAATAGATCTCAACAATGGGCTTAAAATATTCAGTAAGCCATATTGCAGTGTCTGTGGAATGCAATAAAATGAAGTGCACCAGAATTAGATATGCCTATATACTCTACACTGCAATTTGGGAAAATTTAATTTGTTTCCATATTTTTAAGTGAGTCTCTCCATTGATTGCCTAGGCTTCCTCACAGCAGGCTTGTTTAATTTGAAGAGTAAGCATCCCAAGATTGCGGGTCCATCGTATTTTTATGATCTGGCCTCAAAAATCACATTTTGTTCATTTTGATGTCTTCTGTTGATCAAGGTAGTCACAAAGGCCAAGAGAATGAAACAGATCTTCCATATTTTTCGGGGAGTCTATGGGAAAACCCTATGGAACATGTTTTTGCAAAGATCTTTGAAAAATACAGTCTACCATGCAAATTTTCTCATTGAACAGAGACTTTATGAAAGACTATCCTATCTCTTCAGCCCTGGAAATAAGGGAAGTTATGCATGTTTCAGAGTTTCTTTATGATGTGAATGAGGCCAGAAACAAGGTGATAATAGTTTCCTAAATGTATTCTTAATGCCTTCTTTTCACTTATAAATGAATTTCCATTATGAATAAATGAAATAATTATTTGAAATTTTAAAGCAATATGTGTTTTTGTTTAGATTTTTAAAGACTTGAAAGTATACAGCATTGTTTTGAAATCTATACAGTGGCCTAAAGGTGACATTGATAGACACTGAATACACTCTTTACATATCTGAATTGATTATATTATTGATCCTGATTTTTGCTATAACATGAGAAACACTGCTATAAATTTGAGTATGTTCCAGAAGACAGAATTTCTAAATGCAGAGTAGCACTGAAGTCTTAATAAGTGAGAATCTTTGAGATGGAAATTCTTCTGACTCTTGGGACAAAAAGATTGGGATATGAGTACAGGGATTTGGCCAATGTGTGTTTCTTGTGCTAGGGAAGAGCTTGCATAGTTCTGAAGTGCCCTGTATTAATGGGTCCCAAGCCGATGGAATGAGTCTCCCCTGACCCTTTCCAACAGGCCATTGTTTGTAGAAGCACCTGATTCTCTCCTAATAGAGAATGAATAGTGAGGTTTTTCAAAGGCAGATATAAAGATAATTTAGTTGTATCTACTGGCTCCTCAACAGTATGTCTTTAAATAAAGATATGATGTTTTTCAATAGCTCTTGACTTATAGCCCTCCCAATTGAGTTGCTAAAGAAATACCACTTGAGTAAAGTGTATTGTAATTTTTATGTTGAAAAAAAAAAAAACACTCTCTTGAGATCTTTAACATTCTAACCCTAAGCTATTACCCACACTCTACTCAGTACATTTGTTAAAAGAGAGAAGTAAGTCATTTTTTCTTAAATTCCAGCTAATTCTGACAATGGAATGCTTTACCATGTATTTCTGTGTGAAAAAGAGATATAATTACCGAATTTGCTTTTCTTCTTATAGGAGTCTTACTATATCTCAATTTTTGCATGTTTAATGAGAACTACTGTTCTGTGAATATCATATATTTCTTATGGAAATTTAGCAGCTGTCAATTTCCCTTATTTCTTGCATTTATTTCTCTTCATTTTAAGAGTGCTGGTCATGCAAAATGTTGAATTGAATTTAACAAGCTGATTATTTCCCTAATGAATAACCATATGGCCTATACAGCTTTTTAAAATGTACATTTATTTATTTTCATCTATTTCGAAGGAAGAGCAACAGAGAAAGAGATAGAGATGAGGGGCGAGGGAGAGAGGGAGAAGGAGAGAGAGAGAGAGAGAGAGACAGATCTTCCATCTGCTGGTCTACTCCCCAAATGTCTACAATAGTTAGGAATTAACCAGATCAACCCAGGAATTCCATCCTGGTCTCCCACATGAGTGGCAAAAGCCCAAGTCTTTGAGCTATCATCTGCTCCCTTTCATGTAGTACATTAACAGAAAGTTGCATCAGAAGAAGAGCACCCAGGACTCAAACTGGCATTCTGATATGGATGCAGCTGTTGGAAGCAGGGACTTAACCCCCTGCGCCTCAATCCCCACTCCCATGTGGTTTTTTGACATTTGATTATTTCATTGTTTTCTTTGACTTGTTCTTTAGAAGTCCTCAGTCTAGTGAAAAATGACCTCAAAGCTTCGGGAATGGTGCATACTGTGCAATGTGCTAACATCTGATAGGATCCTTCGTGTTTCTGAAAGCAATGACTACATGTTAATGTGGGACACACCTCATAGCACTGCACAGAGACACAAGGAGACATGTTGAAAACATAGAGAACCTGTTCTAAAGCAGATGTCACTCACAAATATGCAGAGGACACAGTCATTCAAAGCGTGGTAATCAACATAATTAATATGAAAGTGCTTTGTAAACCTCAGGTGCTATACAAATATCAGCTTGTATTTTGACAATAAAAATTAATAGCTTTGGTTAAGAAGCTCACTATCAAAAGAGGCACGTAGTATGATGGGATATATGCATATAAAGTGAAAGCTTTTTAAAGCAATATATCCTATTTTTTGCATGACTTTTCCATGAGAATAGAGCAGGCATTTGTCCGTAATAATGGTTTTAACAAGTTTGACATGACAGGATACAATCACTAAGAAATTTTTAAAAAATCTTCCTATCAACCTTGATGGAATAATCTTAGGTATGTCCTTTGCATTTCTGGCCATGCTATGTAATAAAACAGCTCTCAGAAGTCGGAAAAGCTTCCTCACCCCTCTATGTGACTGCCAAATGGAACACTCTAGATTCCGTTACTCTCCAGAGCTTCTGCAGGCCAACCTTGCACTGGGGAAGCTGAATTTGGAGCTTCTCTCTTCCATCCCATCGCTGTTTCCATCTTCTGCCCAGTAGGCAGTGTTGATTCTGTCAGGGTTGGGATGGAAAGAAGAGGTAAGGTACAGAAAAATGTTATCTGTCATCTATGACTCATGCTACATATACTCATAACTGACCCTCCAAAATCTCCTCACAGGAAATACATGACCGAACTTCCTATAGCAAGAATGTTCAAACTCCTATGGCTGACATTCCCTTGATACCTACATATCTGTTGTTCTCATCTTAGGGTCCAAAATCAGTGTCAAGAAGCCTAATCCTGGGACATGTCATTGATAGAAGTGCAAGTCACTCTAATTCTACCATCACTGCTCTGTGATCACAAGACAGATGGCAGGACACAGACTCCTGCTTTGGAATTTTCCCAGGCATAGATCATATATGAATTCACTGTGGTCACAGACTAGGAAATACAGATAGCCCTGACTGACCCTCTCTAAGCTCCTCACCCTAGATTTAGCTGAAGAAGGAAAATGAGGACCCACTGTCTTCTCTCTATGATCGGGAGGCTACAGCACTCAGCTCTTTCAATAGATCATCTTGACCAGAATATATAGAAAACTTAGTTTTTCCAAGTCAATAAATTCATAAAAGAGAAGATGCCATATGAAGTACAAACTGTATTTTGACAATATTTGAATAAATTAAGACATAAAATGCTATACTTTTAATAATTCATTTATTTATTTGAGAGACAGAGAGAGAGAGAGACGAGAGAGAGAGAGAGAGATCTGCCACCCATTATTTTACTCCGCAAATGACCACAGCAACCAAGAAAAAACCAGACTGGAGCCAAGGGTCTGTAACTCCAATCAGGTCTCCCACATGGGTGGAAGAAACCCAAGCACTTGGGCCATCATTCACTGCCTCCCAGGCACATTAGCAGGAAGCTTGGGCAGAAGTGGAGTAGCCAGGACTCAAACCAGGCATTCTGATATGGGACACATGTGTTCCAAGCAGCAGCTTAATACACTGTGCCACAATGCCTGTCCCACCATGAACTTTTTGAAGTACCCTCACATATCAAAATATTTTGTTATACTTTAATATATACAACAAAAAGAAAGAGCAAAAAAGAAAGAAGGAAGCAGAAGAAAAGAAGGAAGGAAGAAGGACATTAAAAAGAGAAACACAGGGCTGGTGTGTGGCTCAGTAGGTTAAGCCTCTGCCTGCAGTGTGGGCATCCCACATGGGCGCTGGTTCTAGTCCCTGCTACTCCTCTTCTGATCCAGCTCTTTGCTATGGCCTGAGAAAGCAGGGGAAGACTGCCAGGCACTTGGGCCCCTGCACTGGCATGGGAGACTCAGAAGAAGCTCCTGGCTCCTGGCTATGGATCGGTGCAGCTCTGGTCATTGCAGCCATTTGGGGAGTGAACCAGTGGATGGAAGACCTTTCTCTCTGACTCTCCCTCTTACTATCTGTAACTTTACCTCTCAAAATAAAGAAAATCTTTAAAAAGAGAGAGAGAAAAAAACACTTTGCAGAAATATCTTCAAAAGCAAAAATAAAGAAGACACAATTTCCTGAGAATTTTTAAGATAGAACCAAATTTCAGAAATGAAAATTTCTGCAGTGTGTAGAAAATATTAAAACTTTGACAAATTAGCTGGCGCCGCGGCTCACTAGGCTAATCCTCCGCCTTGCGGCGCCGGCACACCGGGTTCTAGTCCCGGTCTGGGCGCCGGATTCTGTCCCGGTTGCCCCTCTTCCACGCCAGCTCTCTGCTGTGGCCCAGGAGTGCAGTGGAGGATGGCCCAAGTGCTTGGGCCCTGCACCCGCATGGGAGACCAGGATAAGCACCTGGCTCCTGCCATCGGATCAGCGTGGTGCGCCGGCTGTGGTGGCCATTGGAGGGTGAACCAATGTCAAAGGAAGACCTTTCTCTCTGTCTCTCTCTCTCACTGTCCACTCTGCCTGTCAATAAATAAATAAATAAATAAATAAAAAACTTTGACAAATTTTTGTTAAGTTTAGTAAAGGGTATGTATCATCATGAAGTGCAAATCTGAATAATCTTTCTAGTGAGAGAACATGAAAATTGTCTTAAGATGCAAAATGTTTGATTCTGTGACATCTTATGGAAAAAACCACAATGGAGACTTGATCTAGACAAAGGATATTCATCACTGCTTTCAAAATAAGCTAATATGTTCAAGGAACTGTATCTCACTTGTGGGGATTTGGCTTGCATGAAGCACAGCACAGACAGAAGGAGCTGTATGCAGCCACTGAAGTGGTGGCCTAGTAGAATTAACAACTCTGGAGGCAGAATTTGAAATGATTTTCCTTTCTTCTTTTCACATTCTCAAATGTTTGAATATCTTATATTAAATGTTTCTATTTTAAAAAAGAATAGCTTTAATAAAAATCACACTTTCGTGACCTTCCAAAGGCTATATCATATTATACTAAATGTAGTATTTAACACTCCAATATATTGCTCACTGATGTACAAAATAATGGAAATCCTCACTTTGCTATCTCCTCACACGTGGATGTAGCTTTAACCTTGAATTAATTGAATTTTATAATTTAATCTCTGTGTGTTCCATAAGGCTAACGTGAATTTTATGCCTGCTATTTGAGTGCTAGGTTCTTTTATTGTGCTCTGGCAGTCTAAGCAATAATTATAGATATCTCCTGTCAAATCCTCTGAACTCCTGCCTGGGCTTATAATACCATTCATGTTGATCCGGAATTCTTTTGAATAGCTTGGGACCATGATTAACTGGAACAAAAAGATGAGTCATCACATAACACAAACTGAAGAAGGAGGCTGGTTTTTTTTTTTTTTTTTTCTTTTTGCAACAGAGCAAGCAAGCAGTTTCTATTGCATTATGATTTGGGGATAGCTACTTGGCTTCTAGCCTCATATTCATATGAAAACAAGGATATTTAGTTTGGTTCACAAAGCTAAGGGTTTTCACTCATAGCTCTCTCCTTGTGTGTGACTCAAGTACTGATACAACTGAACAAATACCAGCTTGATGAATGCTGATTCTAAGATGCCAAGAAAATCCACATTCAGTGGCAGACTTATAGCCAGCAAGCACTAGAATGTAAAAAAAAAAAAAAGTAAATAAGGGGTATTCAGTGTGAGCCGATGAACCAATTTGTTCTTCAGTTTCCTCATCTGGGGGAAATTTGCTATGTTTTGAATAATCCCCAAAGGTGCTATGTAGGTAATTTGTCTTACTGTGAGATGCAGAGTTGCTTATCCAGATGAGTTCACAACTTTAATGTGCCCCTCTTAAATTATACAGCTAGACTCTTGGGCATCAAACATCAGCCACTGTGTGTTGCAACACTGTTTGCTGTAACCTAGACTCATCTAAAAATCACTGACTTTTTGCTGTCTTCCTCCATCTCATTTGGGAAGAAGATAAAAAAATCAGAATGCCAAATGAGCCAGAAATGGATACTGGTTATCCTTTTTGTTCTCCCAACTGTCCAAATGGATTAATTTTGATGAACTTCCTATTGAGATGGGTCTCTGATATTTCTCTCATTCTTTCCTTGTTTTATAATTGAACTACAATATCCTTTCAGCCATTTGCTTATTCAAATAACATTCCTCTAGAAAAACTTTTATTAACCTTGATGCTTCTTGAACAACTCCTTCTAAGATCTTTCACTTTCTGGAAATATCAGAGAGAAATAACGAATGCTTTTGTTTCTACACTTGCCTTTGTTAGATCATTACAGCAATCAACATTCAAGGCTAATACTATATTCATAATCTCTTCCGTCTCTCCACAGAAAAACAGGTAGGCTGAACAAGTCTCTGGTAGCTTTCTTCCACACTTCCTTGAACACACAACGCCAGGATGGTTTGAATTTTCTGTGCTCACTTATCTTCTTTTTTGTCTCTGCCTTTGCTTCTTCTGGTCTACCAACCAAAAATATCTGTCACCCAAGACTAAATCCCAGTTATTTGGTTTCCAACTTCCAATCTTTCAAACTTGAATTATTGTCTTCTTCTTCCCCTACAATTTTCATTTAGCTATCATGGTGTGTTCTCAATTATTTCTTCCTTAGATCTTCATGTGTTTTTCCCATGTTTATAGCTGTGGGGAGCAACTGGGAGCAACTCGGACTAGACTAAGTTACTGGAATTAAGACTTATTCTATGCATCTGCTTTCCCACAATATGGCGCTGAGAAGGGAAACAGCTTCTACACAGCTGCCTCCAGTTCAACCAATAAACTGTGGGACCTGCTCCTGATTGGAGGAGAGCAGCGTACTCGGCGTGTGGGTAGCAGCGTTGGGATTGGTGGAAGAGGACTATAAAGGAGGGGAGAGACGGCATGCACCAGGAACATCTAAGAGGAACATCTAAGGGGAACACCTGTGCAGCCCCCGAGAGAGCCGGCCGGCGGTGTGCTGCTCCCCCGCGGAAGTGGGGAAAGCGGCCAGGGGGAACCGCCCTTCCACGGAGGTGGAAGGGTCGGTAGCCAACCCGGGAAGAACCAGCAGCAAACCCGGGGAGGGCCGAGCAGACGAAAGAACAGCGCAGGGTCCTGTGTTGCTCCTCCACGAAGAGGGGGAGCGACAATACCACTAGCTAGATTTATTCATTTACAAATTTGTGTCAGTTCTATTCACAAATAATTAAGTAAAGGCTTTGCTCCTTCCATCAAAACAGTCATCATGCACTGCACAAATATAAAAAATGTTATCAGTCACAACTCTCTCCAAGGTGGCATCTGCTAAAATCACTCTATTATGTGACAAAGAAAAACTACCAATGGTCACTTAACACTTGCCTAAAAATGAAGTTAAGCTCTCCAGCCTGGCATTGACTGCCTTTCATTAGCAGACTTTTCCATGTTTTGGTATCTTTTTTTAACAGAGGTCCTGTATCAGCCAGGACACGCTTTGGCACAACTGCAATGAAGTCTTCCACCTTTACCTCCAGTAGGGACTTGACTTTTTTATTGTCAAAATACCATATCTGGAGGATTTCTTCCTCTCTACCATCTAACATTTTCAACTCCCTTATAAACAAATCCAAAGCTTATTTTGCCAGTCAAAGGAATTTATTCACTAAGAATGTGGTTGGGAGTGTGTTGTGCACATGATAGTGTATTCTGAGGGATAGTACTAGGATATGTCAGACCATTCCTACATCCAATACAGTCAGGATGTGAATGAATATTTACACAAAAAAGTAAGTGTACAATTATTTCATGTGTTATAATCAAAATTTGACATAAGGAGTCTTTTTTCAACCTTCTTGATATTGGAGATGTCCCCCTAAAATTTATACAAAAATGTGGCTCCTTAAAGTCCCCAGAAGCGCCATCTGGGGTGCTACATATGCTACCAGAATTTGGAGTGCCATACGATATCACCATATGCTTATTAATAAATCCCCAATATTAATAAGCCTGAGAGGGTTCTTGCCTAATATTTAGAGGAGAATTCTAAATACTGGCACAGATAAACAAGGCAGCATGGTGCATTTTAGGCTTTTATTTGTTGCGAAAGATGCATAGGAAAGTGAGAGCTTTATTTAACAGAGAGGTAAACCTGGGTTCATATGGAGCACCAGGAACCAGCCACGTGGAGGAGCTTGTAGGCCAGGAAGCCTAGGGTGGGTGGCCCGAAGGCCAAGTGCCCCGGAGGCGCAGGGCTACAGCAAGCCCCCTCCTGGCAAGAAGCCAGGGAAAAAGAGAAGGGCGGGACACACCTTGTCTCAGGCTTTTAACCCACTTCCAAAGGGGAGTGGTTAATTAACCTGATTGGCTGGCAGGCACCCAGGTGTAGCCAGGTAGGGGCATGCGGTCACTCAGGGGTATGGGGAAGGCGTGGTCTTCCAGCTCACAAACCTAATCAATTTTAACCTATATGCCTGCCTACTTCATTCTGACATCATAGTATACACAAAAAATAACATATTTGGAGAACTCATGGGTCTAAACAGAGAGCACACATGACACATGGATTATGACCATAGATGTAGAAACTGGTGTTTTACCAAAAACACTCTGTATCAAGCCACCCAAGGAGGTGAGGAGATCATTATGTTGAGCACACCTGAAGTTGCTCATAGCACAATTCCATGCCACCCAAGTTAACTGGGAAGCCCTGGTGTAGGAGAATCCATGATAATGAATCTCTTTCACCTTGAGTAGTCATGAAAACATAATTTAAATATGCCTTAAGTATTTCTATTCTTTTGTTAAATTTTTAAAGGCTACTCAAGGAGGAGGAACCCTGTGATGCATAAATGGTCAAAGTAAATAAAAAGCAAGGTTTTCAGTTTTTGTTTTCAAATAAAATTTTTCTGCTCTGGGAAAGAGTAGACTATTTACAACTTTATGCCTTCTTAAAAAATTTGTATTTAACCTTTCATCTTAATTGACACCTTAAATATTGTATTAGTTAATGCTCAATATTATTTTTTCACTCATTTTTACCCTATTTACCTTCATTTCACTATCCCACAATTATTGCATTATTGAGTATTTTGTATCTGTACTGACTGAGATGTAGGGCAGATAAGATGTTGAACAAAAAACTGAAATACTGGAACATAGTTTTGTGAATTTTTAGTAAATAGAGACATAATATCAAAAACAAGGATTTTATTTTAACAAGTCATGCTTTTCTGTCAAAGAAAAGGGTATGCATTTCCAGAATAAAATGCTTGCAAAAATATTCAGAAAATGTACAATTTAAGCCAAAGAATAGGACAAAAATGTATAAGAATTTTACAGTGATCTTTGTATCAAAAGGGAAATAAGAGTCTCACCTGTATTGGAAGTAAGAGTATAGGAGAAGACATCTGTAAGTTTTTATCACGTCTGTATTACACTTCTTCACATTCCTAGGCCCTAATTGCAAACTTGAGAGGGTTATAAATAAAGTCATAGAATGCGAACAAGGTCCTAGGTCTTACATGACACCTAAACCATGAAAGGGAACTAGAGACTGGCAGGGCTAATAAACCAAAGTATTTCTTCAGATGTAAATATGTCCAGCACCATGGACAGTAACAGTAGATTCTAGAGTATAGCACCCAAAGACAAGGAACAGGTAGCAAGACCTAAGTAATTCTCAGATTATCATTCCAATAAGATATTTGGAAGGATTTACACTTCAAAGAAGTTCAACAAGGTCTACAGACAGGAGCACATGTCCCAAACTACAAGTGAATATATAAATCAATAGGAAACTTAAATAATCAGGGAGAAGTGAAAAACAGTGGAAAGAGAAAAATCCTAAATTTGAATGTCTGCTCAAAGGAATCTGGTTTTAAAAGTAGAAATGATTGAATTACCCTGATTTGTCATATTATGATTTTTCAACTACTAACTACAATTGGAGTTGTTTGAAATACAAGGAGTTTATTTACATACAAAATAGATTTATTATGTCAATATTTAAGACTATTTATTTTAGACCAGTTATAATATGCAGAAGAGACCATAATCTTATACAGAGAGCTAGAAGTTGGGTCCTGGAAATGAGAGACAAATGACTTTTTAAATATTTAGTTTAAAAAATTTTTTTTCATTTTATTTGAAAGGCAAAAAGGGACAGAAAGAAAGTCAGAGACAGGGAGATCTTTCATCTGCTAGTTTATTCCTCAAACACTCTGCAGGCCAAAATCAGGAGACTAGAACTCAGTCTGAATTTCCAACTGTGTGGCAGGGACCTGACTACGTGAACCATCACCTGCTACATCCCAGAGTTGCACATAAACAGGAAACTAGAATTAGGAAAAGAGACAGGACTCAAACCCAGACATTCTGATTTGGGATGAAGGCAACCTAAGCACCATCTTAACCACTGCATCAACTGCCTGCCCTAGAATAATGGTTTTAAATAATTGGAAAAAAATAACAGGACAAAATATGCACAGTACAAGAGTTAGCTAGTCCAGGTTCAAATGTGAATTCTTGTATTTGATGGCAGTGTGACTTTTTTTGAGAATATATTCTCCACTAGGTCTCTCCATTCCTAAATGTCTTACGAGCAGGACTATTTACTTTGTTCAGGACATTGTGTTCAAAGATGTGTGTAGAATGGACATCCTTGAAAGACAGAGATTTTACAACCAATGCCACCAAGTAATCCAGGATCACAGGAGACTACCCTGAACAATCAGAACTGGATAAGCTCTTAGATACATAAAACCTACCAAGAATGAGTCATGAAGACACAGAAAATCTTAACAGACCAATAATGAGTAAGGCAATTCAATCAGTACTAATAATAAAAAAGAAATCTTCCAAAAAAGTGAAGTCCAAAGCTGTAAGCCCCACTGCTGGATTATACCAAACATTTAAAGAAGAACTAACACTAAGCCTTCTCAAACTCTTCCACAAAAGTGAAGAAGAGGGAACAACAAATGTTGCTTGGTGTGGACAGAATTACCCTGGCCTCAAAGTCAAAGATACTACAAGCAAAAGAAGATTACAGATAATGTCCCAATGAATATAAGTGCAAAATCATCATTAAAATATTAGCAAACCTCAATTTAATAGTACATCAAAAGGATTATTCATCTTGATCAAATGGGATTTTCCCAGGTATGCAAGGATTCTTCACATATGCAAATCTGTGAATGTGGCATATCACATAAAGGAATGAAACAGATAATCATTTACAATAGATACAAAACTAAAGAAATCAGTATGTTAAAGAGATAGCTACACTCTTGACTAAAGCATTATCCACAATAGTCAAGATATGAAATCAGTCACCAATCTAAGTGTCCATTATTGGATGAATAAAAAAATGAGATTTTATATATATATATATATATATATATATATAAAGTAAACTAAAAAAACGGTTTTAAAAAAAGTAAAATATTCATTTGGAAAAACATAGATGTAATAGGAAGATAATATTTCCTGTTAAACATGGCCAGGTACAAAAAAGTATGATCTCACTTTGATCTCACTTTTATGTGGAATCTAAAAAATTGCTGGGCTCATAGAAACAGAGTAAAACAATAGTTACCAGATACTGGGATGGGACATTAAAATTTGTGTCTAGGGACATAAAATTTCAGTTAAGGAGAGGAATGAGTTCAAGCTATCTATTTGTATACAACATGGTGACTACAGTTAGTAAAGATATACATATACCTGACAGGGTAGGTTTTAAGTGTTCTTTGCACACACAAACACACACACACACAAATGATAAACATGTGGGCCGGCACTATGGCATAGCAGGTAAAGCTGCCTCCTGCGGTGCTGGTTTCCTATACGGGTGCCACTTCAAGTCCCAGCTGCTCCACTTCTTTTCAGCTCCCTGATAATGCACCTAGGAAAGCAACTGAAGATGGCCCAAGTCCTTGAGCCCCTGCACCTATATGGGAAGAAGCTCCTGCACCCTGGATCCTGGCTCCTGGCTTTGGATCGACTGAGCTCCAGCTGTTGTGACCATTTGGGGAATGAACCAGTGGATGGAAGACTTTTCTGTCTGTCTCTCCCTCTCTTTGTCTGTAATTCTACTTCTAAAATGAATAAAATATTTTTTAAAATGATAACATATGAAGTAATATATAGGTTTAATATCCTGACTTATCTATTTCATAAAAACATCATGTTGTGGTCTGTAAATATGAATAATTTTACTTGCCAGTTTAAAAACTGAATTGAAATGAAAATAGATAATGTCTTCTGGAACAATGGACCAACCTGCCTGCCTCCTACTGTGGAAGACCTGGGCTCTCTAAGCTTAGGGCTTCTTCCTATAAAGCTGTCCTTCACATGTGCAATAGTCACCTGTCTCTCTTCATTTCACCCTATTAGAATTACGATCTGGGGTACTGTCACACAAATTCTGGTATTGTCTTTCTTCTATTGCTTTGGGTAATGAAGTGCTTTGTCCTGCACCAAAAGTTTCAGTATCTTGAAATTGAGACAGTACCATTTGTTAGTTATACCTGACCTTGAGGCTCATTTTTCTCACATGTTAGATAAAGATGTTTCTGTTTTCACAGTTGTTGTGAGGATTCAAAGAGAGAACATAAAAATATAGAAAAATGACAATGAGCTTAGATTCTATAGTCCACTAGCCTGGGTTTAAACTCTAGCTCCTTCCTTTACTAACCACATGATCTTGAGAAAGTTACTTCATTTCTCTGTGCCTTAAGTTATAATGAATTACATCTGGATTGGCAATAACACTACCAACTTTTTAGTGTTCTGAGTATTCAAAATTCTGAGAACATTGCCTGGGACATGGTATGCATTGTGTGAGTGTTTGTTTTAAAGCACTACAATGGCCAGCGCCGCAGCTCAATAGGCTAATCCTCCACCTGTGGCGCTGGCACCTCTGGTTCTAATCCCGCTCGGGGTGCCGGTTCTGTCCTGGTTGCTCCTCTTCCAGGCCAGCTCTCTGCTGTGGCCCAGGAAGGCAGTGGAGGATGGCCCAAGTCCTTGGGCCCTGCACCCGCATGGGAGACCAGGATAAGCACCTGGCTCCTGGCTTCAGATCAGTGCGGTGCGCCTGCCGCAGTGGTCATTGGGAGATGAATCAACGGGAAAAGGAAGAGCTTTCTCTCTGTCTCTCTCTCTCACTGTCCACTCTGCCTGTCAAAATAAATAAATAAATAAATAAAACACTAAGACAAAAACAAACCGTTAGCCTAGTCACAGAGAAGTTGAAACAAGCACATTCAATAGAATTTTGCTAGTAGAGGGCATTTTACCCTTCTTTCATGTTAAGTTAAGTGTAAAGCATGCAGTATGTTTAGAATATGTTATTAACTAGCAGGAAAATTAGGACCTTTGGACAATCATTACAGTGCCTGATGATAGATAGTGAGAATTTAATATGAAAGATTTTGATGTGCATTGATTTTTCCCTGAGATCTTCCAATTCCGTTGGTTGGTGAAGCAGCCTGCATGGTGTGTTTAGGGCCTTAAACCAGAGCTTCAGGCAGCCTGTTTTCAAATGCAGATGTGTAATTGCCCTGTCTTTAGTCCCCTGGACTGAGGCTTACTGGACGTTTTCTCTGTTGCATTGATTTGTCGCTAATAACGTTCTTCGGCATTAAAGCTAGATTAGTCTACTTTTCTCTGAAAGAACACAGAGATAATCTTGGTTTTTCTGTAATCCTCTTCATTTTTCATTCGTTGCCTCTCTATTTTCTGTTCCGGTTTTATGTTATTAACATCAGGTGGTAGCCACAATGGAGAAATACATTTCTGGCAGCTGTGATCATTATCGTGGTATATGCACTTGTCTAAAGAAATTAAACCATCTGGATATAGTTCCAAATGCATTGAATTTTTTGAGAAAAATAAACATAAGGTGCATCTTACTGGAGAGAAGAGGAAAGGAAAGTACCTTTTAAAATATGTACTCATTTTTTTGAAAGGCAGATTTAGAGAGAGAGGGGAAGGAGGAGACAGAGACAGAGAGAGAGAAAGATCCTGCATCCTCCGGTTCACTCCCCAAATGGCCCAATGGCCAGTGTTGAGCCAGACCAGGGGTCTGGAGCTGCATCTGGGTCTCCCACTGATGTCAGGAACCCATGCACATGGGACATCCTCTGCTGCCTTCCCAGGCACATTAGCAAAAAGCTGGATTAGAACTGGAACATTTTGGATAGCCAGGACTCAAACTGGTATTCATATGAAATGCTGGCATCTCAGAATCAGTTTAACCAGCGATGCCACAACACTGGCCCCAGGAAGACACCTTTTTATAAACTGAAAATAGGTGGTAAATTTAGCAATCTAGAGCAATTTTTCACTTTTGGGAAAAGAACTTTTTATTTTTTTGTGTTCTTTTCTGATTAGTTTTCCTTCCTCATCTGATGGAAGATTAGAACAGCAACAACATGTGCAATTCTACACTAGAGGTCTGCAAGCAGGAAATGCCATAATTGCAGAACTCTAACCTATTCTGGTAGCACCAGATAGCTGTCCTATCTGCATAATCCAGTCTTACCTTCACAGAGAGCAGAGCAGGCTCATCGGGATACCAGCTTAGTCAATTTCAATAGCAATAGGGGAATAATAAAGCGCTATCTTTAAGAAGAAAGATGAGACAGCTGACCACACAAAATGTAACACCAGCCTTTATAAAGTCCACGTTGCCAGTGTCTTAGGTCATAGGTTGATGGAAGACAATTTTTTTCTCTGTAAACGTGATGAACTGCATGGTGTGACAGTAAAAGTCTTCATCCTGTCCTTCCACCTTCCACAAAATTCAAAAACAGTGTAGACCTGTTGGCTACGAGTTAAACACAATTTTCTTAACTGACATTCCCAGTGCTGTAATTTGTCCTGCCAGAGTGGGCTCAGTCTATGGCTTGTATTGTCTTAAGAGACATGAGCCTGAATAACAGGTCTTGCAGAAATGGTTTGTCCTATGTGGGGCTACTGAGGGGCAGAGGGAAGATAGTACAGGGGTGCAGGACACTTCAGAGTGGCCTTGGACCTGCTCAGTTCTCCCTCTTTATTCTCAGGAATAACACAGAAGGCTCTGAGAAGGCAGCATCCTGAGATAAGGAAAACTGACGGGAACATCCTGGACTCAGCCCAGAACCAACCTGCCGTTCAGTGCTCTAGCCCAGTGCCACCCTGGGGCATGGAACAGACTGGGCTGCTCTCTGAGATCCCCTGGCTGTGGAGCAAGGGCTGCACACACGAAGGAGCCTTCATTCTCCAGAGGCTGGGGAGAGCAGATCGTGGCGCATCCTGGCTTCTGCCTATGTGGGAGCCATCAACCTGCTTCATGGAACATGTTGCGTGTGGGCGTGCTGTCTCCACAGGCGCAGGCAAGTTGGTCCCCAGTGCACAGTTGGCATGCTTCATGCCGGGCAGGAGAAAAATAGCTCTCCTCAGCTGGGCCATCGCCAGCCTTGGGGCCAAGATAAATTTCCGTTGTATGGGATTGTGCTGAGCACACAGGGAATGGCAGCTCTCAGCCCCATCCCTCTGACAACCAGCACTCCACTTGCATCTCTCCATACTTTCTCCCTTAGGAAGGCAAGGCTGTCATCCCTGTCCACGATGCACCAGGCCGTGGTGGGGGCCACCTCCCAGCATCAGCAGACGCTCCTTACAGCACTTGTAGCTGTGCCGACAGGAGCAAGATGCCTCTTCTGCCAGGCGCTATTTGGAACAAGTCTACTGAGACACTGTTATTTTTATTTCTTTTTTACTTTAAAAAGGAGACCTTACCAACCTAAGGATATGGTTGTAAACAACATATGAGGGGTCTTCAAAAAGCTCAAGAAAATGCATTTTCTGCAAAAACTATACAGGAATTTCAGAAATTTTTCATCAAATTAAGCTTTTGTGTGTGTGTGTGCTTCTCTGTGAATTTTTGAAGCCCCTCCAACTTTATATCCAGAGCCCAGGGCAAAATGAGCATCCATAGCCCCCGATCAAAAAGCAGAGGGAAAAGGACACTTAAAGGTGCTAAACTGTAAAAAATTGTTTCTTTTAAAAATATTTTATTGCTTATAAAACAGAGCAATACAAGTTGTGACACAACTTGCAAGCAAAAAATGCTTTGTTGTCCTGGTTTTGTATAATATAAAATGACTTTATTAATGTAATGCCATAATTGATCATAAGGTTTTTCTGGCTCACTTCTCTGCAAATGCATTTATTAGGTCATCAAGATTTATACGTTTGGCAACGTCTTGAAAACTCCAGCCAATTGCTACTTTTATGGCTGTCATTTTACAAGGCCTTTAAGGAAATTGGTTATCTGACAGGTAATTGGTATTGATGAAATACAGTGTATGCAAGATAGAACTGGTTTTCATAGCGGGCTCTGGCTCACGTCTTATTAATGTTCCCCTTTTTAACTGAGATCCTCGGAACACAGGCCCAGGCCTGACCGAACCACGTGTGGGGAGTCAATAACCCTTTGCTGATGGCAGCACAAGGAGCTCTTAGCAAATGCAAAGATACAATCAACGCAAATTTTGAAGGGGATCTTTCCACTGATGCAGCTGTTACAGACTGTTAAGAGTATTTCATAGACTGTAACAATACGGAGATAGAAGTTCCAATCAATTATTGGAAAATATAAATTTTTGTACATCTGGAGCTAAAGATCCCCACAGGATATTCTTTCTAAAATGTTAACTTTTCATAAAAATCAGTTTCCTGTGAGTCTGAGTTTAATTTTAAATGTAAATTAATGCAATGGCATTTTAATATTTCCTCACACATTTCCATAACTCACTGGGTAACTTGTGACTTCATTTCTCTGTGACTTGTGACTTCATGAGTTGTATATAATTCAAAGAGCTTTTTGTGAATTCTGTTGCTTTTTCTTCAACTGCAATAAAAATTAACTTTAGAATTCTTCCTCATTAATAATAGGCCTATTTGAATCTTGCTGTGAAAAATGTTCCCTTCCATCAAATGCAACAAGATTAAAACTTAAACTATAACTCTAAGCCAGTGAATATTGGCTTTCCAATGCTGTAGCAGCTTTTAAAACCCAACAACGGGACTCACGGTGCACCTGCTCCCCATGTAGGATCTCTGTCCTTAATGTGCTGTACTATGCGAATTAATGGTAAACTACTACTCAAACAGTACTCTATACTTTGTGTGTCTTTGTGGGTGCAGTCTGTTGAAATCTTTACTTAGTATATACTAAGTTGATCTTCTGTATATAAAGATAATTGAAAATGAATCTTGATGAAGAATGGGATGGGAGAGGGAGTAGGAGATGGGATGGATGTGGGTGGAAGGGAGGTTATGGGGGGAAAAGCCGCTATAATCCCAAAGTTGTACTTTGAAATTTACATTTATTAAATAAAAGTTGAAAATTTTTTTTTTTTTTTTTTTTTTTTTTTGACAGGCAGAGTGGACAGTGAGAGAGAGAGACAGAGAGAGAAAGGTCTTCCTTTGCCGTTGGTTCACCCTCCAATGGCTGCCGCTGCAGCCGGCGCACCACGCTGATCCTGGCAGGAGCCAGGAGCCAGGTGCTTTTCCTGGTCTCCCATGGGGTGCAGGGCCCAAGCACCTGGGCCATCCTCCACTGCACTCCCTGGCCATAGCAGAGAGCTGGCCTGGAAGAGGGGCAACCGGGACAGAATCCGGCGCCCCAACCGGGACTAGAACCCGGTGTGCCGGCGCCGCAAGGTGGAGGATTAGCCTATTGAGCCACGGCGCCGGCTATAGTTGAAAAAATTTTAAAAAACCAATATTTTATACTCTGAATAATTAATAATTTCTCAATATGCTAAATTGAAACATCCATGCGTTTTCTTTTTTAATTGAGATAAAACTCTCAAGACACAAAATTCATCCTTGAGTGGTTTTCATGCGTTCTCAGGTTTGCACAGTCATAAGCATATTTAATTCCAAACATCTTCACAGGCATGAGCTTTCACTCCCCATTGGTGTTTTCTGCTCATGCTGTCACTCCCCCAGGTCCTCTGACCACTGACCCATACTCTGTTTCTATCGATTTTGTCTGTTCTGGACAATTCATTCAGAGCTCTTTGTCTTTTCTTTCATTCAGTTTAGTGAAAGGCTTCTCAATTTATGTCCACTTTAATCCTACTTACTTTGTTCTGCTTATGTTGGACTTAATTTGACCTCCTTTCTCTAGTTTCTTCAGATGGAAAATGGTGTTATTCATTTGAAATCTTTCTTTCCTTTAAATATAAGTATAGCTCTAAATTTCCCTTAGTCATTGCTTTAACTGCATCCTTATATTGTTTTTTTAAACACTGGAAATATTTTATTTAAGATAAACAACTTTCAGGTATTTCATATATCCAGATTTAGAAGCACAGTGACACTTTCCACCCTACCAACCCTCTCTTGGGATTTGGTATGTTGTATACCTATTTCTATTTGTTTTAAATAATTTTCTAATTTTCATGAATTTTTTCTTTGATCCACTTATAACATGGGAAACATTATTCATTTTTACCTGTTTCAGAATTTCACACATTTTCTATTTTTATTTATTTTTAATTTACTTGAAAGGCAAAGTCACAGAGCAAGGAGGAGAGAAAACACACACAGAGAGAGAAAGAGAGAGAGAGAGAGAGAGATGTCTTCCATCAGCTGGTTCACTCCTCAAATGGCCGCAATGGCCAGGGCTGGGCCAGGCTGAATCCAGGAGCCTAGACTTATTCTGGGTCTCCCACATGGGTGCAGGGACTCAAGTTCACCTTCAGCTGCTTTCCCAAGCACGTTAGCAGGAGTTGGATCAGAAGCGGAGCAGCTGAGGACTCATACCAAACTGGTGCTCATAGGAGAGGCTTGCTACGCCAGAACACCTGCTCCTCTGTCTTTATTTTTAAACTCTTGATTTTAAACGTATGGTTACAGAATGGAGTTCATATGATTTCAACCTTTCCAGTTGAGGCTTGTTTTACAAGTGAGCAAATGCACTGTTCTACAGAACGTTCCATGAGTGTTTGGGAAGAATGTCAACTCTGACCTTGGGTGGAATTTTTGAGTGGTATCTGAAAGATTTATTTGCTTTCTCATGTTCTTCAGTTCTTCTTTGCTGTTGTTGTCAATCTTCTGGCTGCTGGCTCTATCCATAGTTGAAAAATGAGTTTTGAAATCTCTCTTTTTATTAATTGTTAGTGTTCTCTTATTTTGTGATTATATATGTATAGTCATTCATCTTCCAGGTGGATTGATATTTATTATTAGAAAATGTCTCTAACAATTTTTATCTAACTCATTTTTGCCTGTTGTCTGCTTGGTTTACCTTTCTCTATCCTTTTATTTCAAGGTAGCAGACTGTGTTACTCTGAAGCCTGTCTTGAACTAAACGGGAAAGTTACATGGCGCTTTGTAGAAACAGTCTGAAACAGTGGTTGCTTGAAGCTGGAAAGGGCAAGGGATGGAGAGAGAACTGACAATGTGTATCAAAATGCAGTTAGGGGAAGGTGTTGAATGCTTCACAGAACACTGGAAAATTATAATACAAGATACCGGAAATTGAAGAGCTAATAGCTTGGTATGATTGGTATCACATTTATGCTGTATATACCTGTTAAAATACTACACGATACCCTATAAAATGTACAGTTATGTCATGATAATCCAAAATTTTAAAAATAAAATGATTGACCATTTTAAAAACATGCTGCCAATTTTTGCCTTATTAAATTGCTTAATCCTTTAATCCACTTACTTGTGCATTATAATTACTAATAAGGTAGATTGTACATCTTCTTTTTAGCACTTGTTGTCTATATGCATTATTTTATTTGTTCCTCTTTGCTTTCATGATAGCCTCATTTCTGTTACATAGATATCATCTTATGTACAGTTCCAAATAGAAGAAAAAATTGTGCTGTTAGATACCTCAATTCCTTTTACCTTTCTCTGTGTTATTATCATATAAATTATACTTATTTATACCATGTGACTATCAAAAATGATTTTGAATTGGTCTATGTAGTTTAAGGAAATCATAGAAGAGAAAAAATACATTTAAAAATGTGAAATAAATTTGCCCTTTACATTTATTAATGTGTGAATTCACTAACGTCCTTATTTCTTAGTGGAGATGTGGTATGTTTCTTATTTCTTTTTGTTCCTGCCTCAAGGATTGCTCTTTCTTCCCTCACAGCACAAGTCTCCCAGCTATGCACTCTATTCTTGTTTCCCTGAGTAGGTCTTAATTTCTCTTCCTAAATTTCTCCTTCCAAGTTTCAAAGGATAATTTTGCTGTATATAGAATTAGAGTCTCAAATGATTATTTTTTCAGCACTTAGAATATGCCATCCCAAGGCTTCCGTAACATATGATGAGAAATAAGCTATTATATCAAGAAGTATTCCATGTATGTGATGTGTAGCTTCACTCTTGCTGCTTCCAGGATTCTCTGATTTTGACAAGGAACTGCCTACACACTTATCTGTTTGGGTTGATCCTGCTTAAAGTTCACTGAACTTTATGGATAAATATTGGTGTTTCTACATCTGATTTTGGACTTCTTCCCCCAATTATCTGTCAAATGTTCTTCCTGCTTCATTGCTCCACACACACCCCCCCCCCTTTTTTTTTGACAGGCAGAGTTAGACAGTGAGAGAGAGACAGTGAGAAAGGTCTTCCTTTTTCTGTTGGTTCATCCCCCAAGTGGCTGCTATGGCTGGCGCACTGCACCGATCTGAAGCCAGGAGCCAGGGGCTTCTTCCTGGCCCCCCACGCGAGTGCAGGGCCCAAGCACTTGGGCCATCCTCCACTGCCTTCCCGGGCCACAGCAGAGAGCTGGCCTGGAAGAGGGGCAACCGGGACAGAATCCAGCACCCCGACCGGGACTCGAACACCAGCGCCACAGGTGGAGGATTAGCTTGGTGAGCCGCGGCGCCGGCCTATCCTCCCCTTCTGATGCTCCCAGTACACCTATGTTGGCACGCTGGGAGGTGCCTCACCTGCCAGTGAATCTCTGTCCAGTGCCCTCCATTGTTCTTTCTGCTCTGCATACTGGGTAATTTCCGTTCAGCTGTCAACTGCGTGACCTCTTCTGCCTGGTGCAGGGTTTTGCGAGGCTCTTCTGCTGAAACTTGATTGCAATTACAACTTTGAACTCCAGAAATTCTACTTGCTTTATTTTAATTTATATGATTTCTGTCTCCTTACTTACATCCTCTATTCAGTGAAGCATCAGTGCCATACCCCCATCAGTTCTTTGGGAATATTCAGCACAGCTGAGTTAAAGTCTCTGTTGACAAAGTCCAACATGTAGACTTCCTGAAGGACATTTTCCATTGATCGTTTCCTTTGTTGCATAAGGGCCAAACTTCCTTTTTTCTTGTATACCTCTCAGCTAATTTTTAATTGGTGCAACAGGTTAAGCTGCCACTTGCAATACCAGCAACCCATATCAGAGTGCTGGTTCAGCTCTGGGTATCTGCTTCGGATCCAGCTTTCTGGTAATGCACTATGGGAGGCAGCAGAGGAGACCCAACTACTCGGGCCCCTGCCACCAACACGGGAACCTGAATGGAGCTCCATGCTCCTGATTTGATCTGCACCAGACCATCCTGCTACAGCCATTTGGAGAGTTAACCAACAGATAGATGGAAGACTCTCTCTCTCTCTCTCTCACTCTCTTTCTCTCTCTCTCTCCTTCCCTCCCTCCCTCTCTTCCTCCTCCATCACTCTGCCTTTTTTCTTAAATAAAATTCATGTATTTCGTATATATAGATTTAAGAGCATAATGATACTTGCACTCTGCCTTTCAAATAAACGAATATGCATAAATAATTTTTAAAAACTGGATATTTTAAATAACAGAGTGTGACAAATGGATACCAAGTCGTCATGCCACCACAGTACTTTTGTTTACTCTGTATGTCATGGTTTTCTTCTCTGTTTTGTGACTTTCAAAAACTAACTCTGTAGTGTCTATTTCAATGTTATGTGTGACCACTGAAGCCTCAGCTCAGTTAGCTTAGTGGTCAGACTGTGGATTGAACACAGATTTCCTTGAATGTTTGTAACCAATAACTCTCCTAGCAATTGCCTTGCTTGGCTCTGTGGGTGTTAGGGCATGTCACAAATGTCTGGACTAGAAGTTTCCACCTGTCTTTACCTGTGTTTCCTGCTGCGCAGAGTATCAAGATCAGACATGGGTGGAAGCCTGGGACCCTCTCAGAACCTTTCTTAGCAGGTGCATGGTCCTTTGCGTGAGCACAGTCCAGGGCATTCATATGACCTTCTCAATTCAAGGAAATCTTTCACCATATCAAAGCCCCTCTGGAAACTTCATTCCCCAGTTTTCAAGCTTTTTGGTTCTTCTACTGTTGATCTGAGCTATTATTCAATTCCTCCAGTAGCTCAATGTTAATCAAGTGTCCTTTTTGTTTTGTTAGGTTTTTCTGGGATTTTTCTCTGGGAAAGAAAGAGTAATTTCTTGGAAAGAGTTCCAAACAAGTATAAAACAGTCTTGCAAATGGGTTCTTCCCTAAGGAACCACCAGATAGATCAAATAATGGCAATTTTTATTTATTTATTTATTTTTTTTTTGACAGGCAGAGTGGACAGTGAGAGAGAGAGACAGAGAGAGAAAGGTCTTCCTTTGCCGTTGGTTCACCCTCCAATGGCCGCCGCTGCAGCCGGCGCACCGCGCTGATCCGATGGCAGGAGCCAGGAGCCAGGTGCTTTTCCTGGTCTCCCATGGGGTGCAGGGCCCAAGCACCTGGGCCATCCTCCACTGCACTCCCTGGCCATAGCAGAGAGCTGGCCTGGAAGAGGGGCAACCAGGACAGAATCTGGCACCCTGACCGGGACTAGAGCCCGGTGTGCCGGCGCCGCAAGGTGGAGGATTAGCCTATTGAGCCGCGGCGCCGGCCCTAGGGAACTTGTTTTAAAGGAACTCAAGAACCATTCTATTCCAGCTGGTATCTGCCAGGCTACTGGTTTCCGCTCCAGAGGTGGGCAGGCTACTTCCTCCTTTTCAAGGCTACCCTGGAAATACGGAGTGAGATCGCAAATTAAGATACCATAGAGCCAACTCTTCTTAGCAGGATTGCTGACAAGAATAAACACTAAATAAATAAATAACTGAATACTACTCTAATTTCTTCAGGCCTTTGATTGCTCTCAGAGTTCTGAAAAAGTTGATTCTAACTTTTTTTTTTTTTTTCAAATTTCCTCACTGCTCTTATGGAAGGAAGACTATCAGGAAATCCTTTCTCCACCACCACATTCATAGACATTACTCATGTGTACACTTTTATTTCCTCCTAGTCCACCGGCTGAAGCACGGACAGTCCCTTTCTCAGCTCTCAAGCCTGAGAGTTAGCATTTGTGCAGGTGATGCAGGCAAGGGACTGACTGTGTGATGTCATGGATTCAGGCTGGTTACATATGAAGCCCCTCTTCTCCCACCCAAGTCTGTTGCTGATTCTACTGGGGGCTGATTCTACTGTTACCACCACCTCTGACATCTGGGCCGAGGGTCATTCTATAAACCCTTCCTTAGGTCTGTGTGATACACCAGACTGTCCCAAGCTTGTGGTTACATGCTGGGTAACAAGGCCAGCTTCTCAGCCTACGTACGATCCACCAATGCATCTCCTCCATGCACCTCATGTTGACTGTCCCATAAGACTTTAATACACAAGTTTATAGATAAAGTAAAGGGGCCATCCCTGTGGCATAGCAGGTTAAAGCCCTGGCCTGCAGCGACACCATCCCATATGGGTCCAGTTGGAGTTCAGCTGCTCCATCTTTGATCCAGCTGCCTGATAATGTCTTGGGAAAGCATCAGAGGATGGCCCAAGTCCTTGGGCCCCTGCATCCATGTAGGAGATTTGGAGGAAGCTCCTGGCTTTGATCAGCTCAATTTCAGCCATTGCAGCCATTTGGGGAGTGAACCAGTGGATGGAAGACCTCTCTCTCTCTGTCCCTACATCCCTCTATAATTTTGTCTTTCAAATAAATACAATAAATCTTAAAAAAAAGATAAAGTAAATCATCAAGTATTTAAATAACGTGAAAGAAGAAACCCAGGATACCACGGCATGAATTCATGAAGTCACATCTCTCACCTTTTCATGTTTGTCTTCTTTCCTCCCTATGTCATTCATGAAGAGTCAGATGTGTATAGACATAAGATGATGATGATGGTGATGATAGATAGATAGATAGATAGATAGAAGGTAGAAGTGATAGATGACAGATAGATAGATAGTAGTGATAGATGACTGATAGATAGATAATGGGTAATAGATCATAGGTAGGCTGGAGGATACATAGCCTTTTCCCACTCCTTCCTTTGCAGTGTAGGGAACTCTTGAACTGTCTTACGAAGAAGGGGTATAAGTAATATGACTTGTACAATATCCGGCACCAAACAAGCATCCTATAAGAGATCACTTCATGGTTCACTCCGTCTTCCCTTGCTGTATTTAACACTGTACCATGCTTTCTATTCATGTTTCTGAAATACTGGCATGTGTTTGCCGCTGAAACCTCTATTCTTATGAGTGTCCTGACTATTAACCCTAACCCTAACCCTAATCATTGAAGTTTTTAGTGCTGCTTCTCAGCACTTTTACTTGGATCTTAACTAAGAGTCTCATTTTAACATGTTTTTTTCACTGACAGGAGCAGACAGAAGGCAAGGAAATGCCTCCTCCTCTGGTCACTCCATTCCTACCATGGAATTGATCTTTTTTTGTTAAGATTTATTTATTCAAAAGGCAGAGTTACAGAGAGGCAGAGAGAGAGAGAAGTCTTCCATCCGCTGGTTTACTCCCCAAAGGGCCACAATGGCCAGAACTGAGCTGATCTGAAGCCAGGAGCCAGGAGTATCTTCCGGGTCTCCCATGTGGGTGCAGGGGCCCAAGCACTTGGCCCATCCTCTGCTGCTTTCCCAGGCCACAGCAGAGTGGATCTAAAGTGGAGCAGCCAGGACTTCAACTGGTGCCCATATGGATGCCTGCGCTATAGGCATTGGCTTAGCACACTACACCACAGTGGCGCCCCAGAATTGATCTTTTCTTAATTTGTCTCAGTCCACCCAAGGCCAGCCTTGAACTTTTGTGTCATGGATCACTTAAGAGAATGAAAATAGGAAAAAAATTTCTTATAACAGTTCGTAGATGGGACCAATTTCATAATTCCAGTTTGCACAGTCTTCCTAGGTTCAAGGACTGGCTCATCTCTGTGTGGACACAGCACTACTTCACTGCCCAGCTCTAGAGAGAGGTCGATTTATCCACCTGTTGGATCCCATGGTGAGGGAGTGATGCTGTGCGCAAGCCTGTCAGATTCCATATATTTACTGAACTTTATTTCTGCAACATCAATTATATTCCTAGCACTGCTTGTAGCCACTTTGACTACCACAGTGCACAAAATAACCAAAGATCTGTGCCCTCATAATGCTTGTGTGCTTTGGAGAAATGCACACATTGAGTAGTAACTACAATAGATAAAAACAAATATGTTACAAGACAATAATTCCTTTTTTTTTTTTTTTTAGTTTTTGACAGGCAGAGTGGACAGTGAGAGAGAGAGACAGAGAGAAAGGTCTTCTTTTGCCGTTGGTTCACCCTCCAGTGGCCGCCGCGGCTGGCGTGCTGCAGCCGGCACACTGCGCTGATCTGATGGCAGGAGCCAGGTACTTATCCTGGTCTCTCATGGGGTGCAAGGCCCAAGCACTTGGGCCATACTCCACTGCACTCCCTGGCCACAGCAGAGAGCTGGCCTGGAAGAGGGGCAACCGGGACAGAATCCGGCGCCCCGACCGGTACTAGAACCCGGGGTGCCGGCGCCGCAAGGTGGAGGATTAGCCTAGTGAGCCGTGGCACTGGCCACAAGACAATAATTCCAATGGGGGGGGGGAGGTCCAGTATGTTAAAGGTAAAGCATATTGGCAAGGCTTAAAGTGTAGAAGGTGCTGCCATTTCAATAGGTGAGGTGTGATGAGGCCTTCCTGAGAAGTGGATACTTGAGTAAGAAGAGGTGGAGTGAGCCATGAGGGTGTGGAAGGCAGAGTATTCCAGAAAGGAAAACGTTGAGACAGAATATGAAAGAAAGAGGTGAGTACAGATGACTCTCATAGTATTTTGTGTTGAATGAGCACATAAAGCACACTTGGCTCTAAGGAATAAACATGGTCATCAGTCTACTTCCTTACTTGCCTTCATCACAAACTCTCTGCTCAAGATGCAGGTCTTAGAATGGGGTGGGGGAGCCATTGTAATCCATATGCTGTACTTTGGAAATTATATTCATTAAATAAAAGTTAAAAAAAAGAAAGGAATTTGTACAAACTAGCAGAAACCATTCTAAATAAATCCACTACAATGTGATAATGAAATTCCTGTTAACCCACAAGTAAAACACCTCTTATTATAGTAGGGTGGGAGAAAGACTAACTACATGTGAAGGAGGAAAATGAAGGGCATTTCCTGAAGGGAATGAGGACTGGGCTAACCTGGAGTAACACGAGTCTCAGAAGTTGCTTCTATTCTCCTGTGAGAATTAGCAAAGCAAGACCGCTGGCATAGTCTAGTTAGAGACCCCACGCTGAGGCCCTAAATCTCCTTATCTGAAAATAAACTTCCTGGTCTACTTGGCAGTGTAGACTCTGCTCCCTCTTGTTTTTGTGCAAGAGACACAGCTCAATGGCATCACCCGTCACTGCTATTTCTGCTTCCACCAGCAGCATGTGCTCACCAACGAGGGGTATGGCCTAATTCGGTACTCTTTCTATGGTCCCGGATCCCAGGGTAGCCTTTCCTTCTGCAGCGGGACCACCAACCTTCCCTTCCTACTTCAGCTGTATCTCTCCCAGAATGGCCCTCACTGGAAGATGGCCTGAAACCTCCTATTGAGGCAGGAGTTGCCAGATTTGACAGATGGCTACAGAAGGGAAGGCAATTTCGAGAGTGGCAACTGAAGAGATGCCAAATGTTGAACATGCTTTAATTATGTTCTGCTGCAGAGCCTTTGCAGAGCTAAGGGACTCAGAGGAAATGGAAATATCCTAACCTAATATAGAATGAATTAAGAAGAATTTACCAAGCAGTCTATCTACAAAGACTGGAGGGAGGTGCAGGGAATTATAATGGCGAGTGCAATAGTTGTGAAGCAACAGGTGCCTGAAGACAACCAGGAAAGGGGGCAAGTGTGAAGATGACTGTCCAATGAGACAAGCCAGGAATCCACCATACGGAATGAATCCACGTCTTTCTTATTCCTCTAAAATACCACTAATGATGCTCCCTCAGAGAATTCAAAAGCAGGCTCCCAAATGGCATCCTTCGTTCATGGTGTTGGTCAAGAGATGATGCAAGGCCAAGCAACCTCACAGAGAGGAAACTTTAAAGCCGTATAGTTCTACACATATCTTCCCATAGACTTACTTCTAAGAATACAGTTTAAAACTTTGCCATGAGACCCCAAATCCCCTTAAACTGGGTGGTAAAAATACCGTCTTAAGTGTTAAAGTGATCATACAGATAGGATTAAGTGTCTGGTGATAATAATAGATAGAATTCAAAAGGGGTGAATGCTCCAATATGGGAAGCAGTCGACACAGCTGACTCATAGAATGACAATTGCTTTATGTAACACCCTGACCTCAGAATCAGCCTTTAAAGGCATTCTCATCTGGCTGAAAAGTCTATGAGAGCATTTCAGGCATGGAAAGCCAAGACACTGTGGCAAAAATGTCCTACATGAAGGATGTCTGTGGGTGAGACCTTGGTGGAAAGAAGTGGCCAAGGAAAATGGATCTACTTTTCTCTGAAAGGAGGAGAGAACTTCTACATTGCTTATGGCCTTGTCTAAATACTGATGGAGTTTGTGGACTCAGAAGGTTTCCATAGCTTAGGCAGCTCATGTCAAGAGCCTCGGGTGACCATTGACATCATGCATAAAGGTGTTAATTGCTAAATTAAAAACAAAAATCACTGTGCACTAATTTCCCATGCAGGACCTCTGCCCTCAAAAAGTTGTATTATAATTATGTCTAAGTGCTTGCAAAAGATGCATCATTCTTGGGTGCTTTTTAAAGCTAATTAAGTTTCTTTAAAAAAAGTGAAATTAACTTCAGGATTTCAAAATGCAATGACTTTGAACAGGCCTCATCTTGACTGTTGAGGAAAGTTTTTTTGTTTGTCTGGTTTGTTTTTTTCATGCAAATTGTTGAACCCCTTACTTAGTATAGAGTTGGTCTTCTGTGTATAAAGGGAATGGTAGAGGGAGGAAGAGGGGAAGGAGAGTGGGTGGGAGGACGGGTATGGTGGGAAGAATCACTATATTCCTAACGTTGTACTTATGAAGTAAATGAAGTTTGTGTTCCTTAAATCAAAGGTCTCTTTGGGGAAAAAAAAGTTAAAAATGTGACCAGGGGTTTTTATGGAGACATTGTTTAGATTTTTTCTAGCTGCTAATACATAATACATCATTTAAAAAGGAAAAATAAAAAATCACATGTTCATGGGTTGAAATACTTAATATTATAAAAATATCAATACTCAAACTGATATATGTGTTCAAGACAATCTCTATCAAAATCCTGATGATATCTTTTGCAGAAATAAAAAATTCATCCTAAAGATAAAAAAAAAAAAAGAATCTGACCTCAATCTCCCCCTCTCTCTACCCAGCAGCCACTTCCAGGAGGAAGTCCCAGGGCAGCTGGGTTAGCTGATTGCAGTTGTCTGGTCGGCCTCCAGGGCAGAGCAGAAGGGCTCTGGCAGTCAAGGAAGGCCAAGGAAGGCCAGGACAGAATGTAACAGGGGACCCCTGTGTTCCCTGAGGCGGCCTTAACAAAGTACCACAAAGGAGATGGCTTCAAACAGCAGAAATGTACACCTTAGGGCTCTGGAGGCTGCAATTCTGAAGTCAAGAGAGCCCTCCTTGGCCTGACCCTCGCTTCAGCTGGTTTCCTGGCAGTCTTCATCATCCCTTGGCTTACAGATGCTTCGCTCCAACCCCCATCTTCATGTTGCTCCCCTCTGTGTTGCTATCTCTTCACTTGGCCTTATTTCAATAAGGACCCCATTGTATCGAATTAGAGACCTGCTAAATTGCAGTACGAACTCAGCAGAGCTAATTACATCTGCAATGACCCTTTTTCCAAATATGATCACTTTTCAAGACCCTGGGTGTTAGGACTTCATCTTTTTTTTTTTTTTTTTTTGAAGGGGAAAACAATTCAACTTACAACAGGGCCAACAGGGAAAAGAAGAGAAAATCATGGAAGATCCAGTTAGATTAGAATACAAAGATGAAAGAAACAATAATTTTACCATACTACACAGATCCAGTGAATCAGGAAATCAATATGAAAGAAATTATATTAGTAAAACAATTAGTGATTACAACTGTACCAGAACTGTTTGCAACATCGATTCTGTAAGCAAGGCACTATACTGTGGGCAGTAAGAGTAAAGTTCATATATATAATCTCCTAAGTGATAAATTAATATCATACATTTGCTTCTGTCATGTGTGCAGCAGAAGTCATTACATTTCAAAAACGAAAACTCAACAATCTAGGAGAATATGATGAGCACCCTTGCTGTTGATTTGCGTGACACACACTTGTGCAAGGCTTACCAAGTCTGGAAACACTTTAAAGAAGTTATTGCTGGGGCTGGCACCGTGGCATAGCAGGTAAGGCTGCCGCCTGCAGTGCTGGCATCCCAAGTGGGCTTCAGTTCAAGTCCTGGCTGCTCCTCTTCCAATCCAGCTTTCTGCTATGGCTGGGAAAAGAGCAGAAGATGACCCTAGTCCTTGGGCCCCTGAACCTCCATGGGACACCTGGAGGAAGCTCCTGGTTCCTGACTTTGGATTGGTGCAACTCCGGCCCATTTGGGGAGTGAACCAGCAGCTTGAAGACCTCTCTCTCTCTCTCTCTCTCTCTCTCTCTCTCTCTCTGCCTCTAACTCTCTGTAACTCTGTATTTCAAATAGATAAATAAATCTTTAAAAACAAAAAAAGTGATTGCTGCACAAGATGTCTACCATGTCCCTGGGCTTCCCAACCGGAAGAGATCAATTTGGAGACTGCACCAATCCTGTCGATTAACTTCTCAATTATGCCACTTGCTGCACTTGTTTTTGTGGGGATCTGTGACTGCCTCTGTTGCCAAAATGCTCAGATGATAGCTCTTGGTTTGGTTGTTACAGCTGTTTTAAGAGGTAATTTGGATCTCTGTAGAGTCAGTGTAAGTGCTTGTAAGAAACATGCAATTTTTCTAGAAAACACAGAAATCCTGCCACAGATGTTCAGAAGGTAGCCATGGAGGGATGCCTCTCAGGGACCGTTCTGGGATGTTGCTACAGATAGACAGGTGTTTTCTTGATGGGAAGCAGAGAGTATCTGATGGAAGTGTCTCAGTTGGGTCAGTGGGGACAGAACCCTAAGTACTAACAGAGTCTACTCACTGTCAATTGCCTACAGGGCCTTACCAAACATTATTTAAAATCCTTTTATAAAGCTGTGGCTAGCCCATAAATTTCCTTCAATTTTCTGGGAAAGCAAAAATAAATGATATCTTTGAGTTTACTTTGAGTCTTTTTTTTTTTTTTTTTTTTTTTTTTTGACAGGCAGAGTTAGACAGTGAGAGAGACAGAGAGAAAGGTCTTCTTTCCGTTGGTTCACTCCCCAAATGGCCGCCACGGCCAGCGTGCTGTGCCTATCCAAAGCCAGGAGCCAGGTGCTTCCTCCTGGTCTCCCATGCGGGTGCAGGGCCCAAGCACTTGGGCCATCCTCCACTGCACTCCCGGGCCACAGCAGAGAGCTGGCCTGGAAGAGGAGCAACCAGGACAGAATCTGGCGCCCCAACCGGGTCTAGAAACTGGGGTGCCGGCAGAGGATTAGCCAAGTGAGCCTCAGCGCTGGCCTTACTTTGAGTCTTCTAATCATCTTGCAAGTTATACTTTTAGGGTAGATTTTTTTTTTTTGACAGGCAGAGTAGACAGTGAGAGAGAGAGAGAGACAGAGAGAAAAGTCTTCCTTCTGTTGGTTCACCCCCAAAATGGCCGGCACGGCCAGCATGCTGGGCTGATCCAAAGCCAGGAGCCAGGTGCTTCCTCCTGGTCTCCCATGCGGGTGCAGGGCCCAAGCACTTGGGTTATCCTCCACTGCCTTCCCGGGCCACAGCAGAGAGCTGGACTGGAAGAGGAGCAACCGGGACAGAATCTGGCGCCCTGACCGGGACTAGAACCTGGGGTGCCAGCGCCGCTGCAGGCAGAGGATTAGCCAAGTGAGCCACAGCGCCGACCTTAGGGTAGACTTTTAAAACTTACAGAGTCATCAGAGCAAACAGGAGCTGTATCTTTTTAAAATTTGATTATATTATCCCATGCACAGGAAAACAAAAGAGCTGATGTTTTGTGTTTGTTTTTTGCGCAGCAATTTTTAATGCTCTCTCTCTCTCTCTCTTTTTTTTTTTTTTCATTTTTCGTGAAGCAAGATCTTAAATTTGTAAGGGCAAAGGAGGCACTCGGACCAAGAACCCATTTGCTGTGACTATCTTACCAGTGATGTTGTCTTTGGGAATCCAGGGTTTGGTTTTGCTTTCATTGCGCAATCACATAAGACATGAAGAATCAATTGGCTCATTGCTAGGTCACCTGATGAAAATAATAATAAACACATAACAACCTAAAGTGATAGAAGCACAATGACGCCAAGAGGAAAACAGGATCCACTGGTCACTCTGGGCTCGAGAGAACATGGTGATGTGGATGAGAGCACCATACCACACTGAAAATATGGAGATACCATTTTCAACCGGGAGAAACAGAAAGTACAAAATAAATCTAATAATAATCACTAGGTGATGGCAGTAATCATGCCCCGACTCTATCAGAGGTGGCTGGAGTTTAAAAGGAGCAGAGATGGTCTTTGATTCCAGAATCCCACGTTCAGAAGGGATGCAGGCAGGTGAACATGTTCTGATATCACACAATAAAAAACGCAAATAGACAAACAGTGTGGTGCTGGAATAGAGAGAAAGAAGGCAGCTTTGAGCTGAGCATTTCGAGAATGGCCTCATTGTGAAGAGACGTTGCAACGTGGGGCTGGAAGGAAGACCGGAGTTTTAATACCTGGAAAGGAAAGGGGGACTGTGGGTTGGGGGTTTGTGTGGACTCTGACATGAGGTCACAAGAACAGGGCTCAGCCTGACTTGTGTGCACTTAGGGCAGGGTAAGGAGGCCCCTGCAAAGAGCCATGCAGTAACATGGAGGTTCTGCAGGCTGCACGGTCACCAGCACAACTACTCAGCACTGCACTTGTCCAGGGAGCAAGTAGGTGAGGGGCTCTGGGCTCCAGAAGTCTTTATTTATAAGACAGGTGGCATGGAGCCATGGTCTGCTGCATAACTTCTAGGAGAACAAGGAATTTTGTCTGATTTGTTAAAAAATGTGTCCCCAGTACTTAGCATAGTGCCTGACACATAGTGCTTATTCAATGAGCATCTGTGAAGCAAATGAAGAAGGAAAGAAATGGAACCTTAATCTAGGCAAATAAAGCAGGGCTCGTCCAGAGAGCCTGCAGCTGTCATCCTAAGGATTCTGGGCTTTATGTTGTGGGCAGCAAGAAACCACTGGAGCTTTTTCCACTGCACTTCAGTGCACTGAAGAGCAGAGAGAAGGGAGGCGGAAAGATAGGCTGATGTGCCCCTCTTCATGTGAGCAAGGAGTCCCTGAACTGTACCAGGAGCACAAGACATAAAGAAAAAGCAAACTCCAGAGCTTGCAGCTGCAGGACTGAGCCAGGGGCTGAGGAGCAGAGTGAAGACTGGCGACGAGGAGCACGGCTGGCCACACAGTGATTCGCATTAGTCAGGAGGACTGTACAGAGCCTAGGTACGCCTTCAATTCTGAAAAATACGAATGTAGGTGAAGGCGATAACTCATGTCCAAATGCCACAACTGTGTGTTATGAGACAGCTGTTGTCTTGAGAACTAAGTGTGGCAACTCTGTCCTGTGCATACCAGCAAGTGAGCCCCTTGGGCCACATGTCACAGAGGGGCAGGTCCCCAAATTTCTATTTAGATAAAGAAAAAATAAGTGAAATGAGAGGGGCAACGATTGGCACAATGGTTAAAACACTGTTTGATATACCACATCCTACATCAGAGTACCCACTAGAGTCCCAGTTCTGCTTCTGACCCCAGCTTCTTTGTACTACTCACCCTGGTAGGCAGCGAGGATGGCTCTAGTACTCGGGTCCCCACCACCCATGTGGGAGAATAAGATTGAGTCCTCAGCTCATATTTTGTTTGTCCTGGCCCACCCCAGCTGTTCCAGGCATTTGGAGTGAACCAGCAGCTGGAAGAGTTCCACCTCTCTCTCCCTCTCCCTCTCCATCTCCCTCTCCATCTCCCGCTCCCTCTCTCTCTCCCTCTCCTTCTCTCTTGCTTTGCCTTTCAAATAAGTAAAAATAAATGCAATAAAATGAGAGACTCTGTGAAAGTCATTTCTATCTTGCATGCCTTATGTGTCATCACAGCCAATTACCTAGCAGATATTTGATTAAAAACAAAAAATAAACAACAACCACAAAGCATTGATAATAGTAGTAATTGTCTGGATTTTCCACAAAAATTATATTAATGAATCAAGGATCTCCTGGACATTTTAGATCATCAGCTAGACTAAAAATAAAAGTTTAAGTTCTTCTTCATCTGAGGCACCAAGCAGAGACTGATCCCAGATGTCACTGACAACTGTGTGGCATTGAGAAAGAGCTCTCTGGGGACCAGAACTCCATGTACTTGCCATTTCACTTACGATTCTATTTCTAAAATACTGTTCTCTGTCACTGCAATTGCAAGCAGCAGCACTGATGAGATCCACAGTGAAATTAGGTCAGAAATGTAAAGATCAATTTAGTCCTATAGAACCCAGCGGAAGTATAGCTTAGAAGTCTAAGACTCAAAATGCTTGACTCCTGGTCTTCATTTCACAAGAGTTTGCTCCTTTTTCTAGATATTCATCCTCAAAATGCTGCTCCTGAAGATTCTAATTTCTAGATAAAGTTTGCAAGTTAAAATTGCACACAGAAAACATCAGAGTGCACAAAGGGGGCCGGAAAGAACAAAGTGGAATGGGAGGTCAGAGTGGACTCCTTCCCTGGCCAGAGACAGGCAGGGGCAGCCACAGCTCAGCTCATGCCCAGTGCTGCTTTTTGTCTCCAGGTCTTATCGCTGCTCTGCAGAGAAAAATGTAGTTGCATGGAATGTGAAATTTATGAATGTTAAAATGTTGGCAATTAATTAATTTTTAATATATATGGGCCGCATTAAAGATACCTGTAAGCCCTCACTTTGCTATCCTCCATTCCGGGAAATTTTCTTATGGGAGATCATCGATGAATTGTTCAACAACTGATCATCATCAGCTATGGTTTTGAACAGATATGCTTATAAAAATTACATACGATATGAACCAGGGGAGTACAGATAAGTATTTAGGGAGAATTATCATAAAAACTAACACTTATCACATTAACTCTGTGCCATGTAATGTTTTAAATATATGATGGTAATTTTTAAAAAATTTTTAACAACAACTTGGTAAGTAAAGTATCCATTCTCTTACTCTTCCCTTTTTATCGAAGAAATTGTGGCACAGGGAGAGTAAATAACTCAGGCAACTTCCCATGGCATGTTAAATGGCAGATCGCCAGTCCCTGTGTGCTAGCCATAGTATTGCTGTGTTGCATATTCTAGGGATGCCAGAACATCACTTCACCGCTATGATCTTAGTGTTCTGGCTAAACCTGAACCTTGAATTACAAACTTCCCTAAGTGGTGGTTTTGAGGGGAAAAAGTAGAAATACATATGAGGTTCTTGTGTATTATCAAATGTTATTCAAATATAAATTGTTTGGAAAAACTGGTGTAAAATATGTAGCATGGCTGGGCTCAAAGTGCATGTCTCGAAGCATTACCAGAACCACTGATTGTCTCTGTGAATTATCACCCACAGTCGAGGTACAGCAAAGGGCACAGGCTGCACAGGTGGAGCCAGCTGTCCAGGGCTTCCCTTGGCCCTCTCTCCCTCACTCTGCCGCCAGCCTCGGTTTGCCCAATGCGTATGTGGGAGTTGCAGGGTATTGGAATGTGGCCCACGGTGTGGTTACAATGACTTCCGTTGTGACGTCTCATCAGTTTTGGTAGTGGGCTTCCCCTACTCAGTCACCTCCACTGTTTGAGTTTCCAGAGAGTGAGGAAATTCCAGGATGCATTTGGTTTTGCAGCCATCAACCAGGAGCCTGAATATAACATCCCAGTTTATAAACCAGGGTTGCCTTTTAAAGCTGACAAGTTCTAGGTCTGCTGGTAATTATTCCTGCTACACTGCAGATGAAAGAAAGTGTCTAACCATGGTGATTTGCCTCAAAATGGGAGCTGAATGATTGGTCAGTGTTAAGGAGTTATCATCCTTACTGCTTTTTTTTTTTTTTTTTTTTTTTTTTGACAGGCAGAGTGGACAGTGAGAGAGAGAGAGACAGAGAGAAAGGTCTTCCTTTGCCTTTGGTTCACCCTCCAATGGCTGCCGCGGCCGGCGCGCTGTGGCCGGTGCACCGCGCTGATCCGATGGCAGGAGCCAGGAGCCAGGTGCTTTTCCTGGTCTCCCATGGGGTGCAGGGCCCAAGCACCTGGGCCATCCTCCACTGCACTCCCTGGCCATAGCAGAGAGCTGGCCTGGAAGAGGGGCAACCGGGACAGAATCCGGCGCCCCAACTGGGACTAGAACCCGGTGTGCCGGCGCCACAAGGCGGAGGATTAGCCTAGTGAGCCGCAGCGCCGGCCCCTTACTGCTTTTTGAATGTGATATTCTGCCATGGACAAAGGAGGAAGAAAAATAAAATAAACAACGGGATTGCCGGCTCTGTCCAATGTGCCGAAAGCCGAATGTGTGGGAAAGAGGAAGCAAACACTAGGAAAGCATGTACAGGTTTTCAGGGAAGCTTCTGGAATCTTGTCCAAGGGAAGCTGACTACCAACTAGAGTCAGTTTTGGGAGGCAGCCAGTATCCAATGGGTATCCACAGAGCTGTCCTTCAGGCGGGATCACCCGCATGGCTGGGATACAGCAGGAGGAATCCCACTGCAGTGAGAGGGGATCAGGGAGTCAGCCTCTTAGACATTTCCCAACAGCAGCCCAGAGAGGGGCATTAGCTGGTGCCCGCTGTATAGCACTTGGTCAAGGGGAGTTATGGTTACTCCTATGTCAAGAAGCTAGAAACACAGACCAAGTCATCTGAGAATCACGAACAACACTTGATCCGAATGCCAGGTTTTGAGCTCAAGTTACTAAAGGAGGATTGTAATTTTTTGTACAATGCAAACATTTTTATTTTAAAAGAAAAGCTTGTCTCCTTAAAAAAAAAAAAAAAAACTTTGCAGGAATAGTCATAAACCATCCTTGTAGTTCAGACAATGAATATTTTATGTTCAATGTGGCAGTTTGCAAAAATGCTCAGAATCCTTTAGGTTTCTGTGTCCTCCCCTTTTGGAATATGGCTGCAGTATTCACTCCCCCCTCCCCCACCAAGAAATAGAGTCTCTTTTCCACCCCCTGAAGTTGGTGTGACTCTGTCCCTTTCTTGGGGACACCAGAGGTGTCATTGCACCAGAGGTGGCATTGCCTAGTTCTGCAGCCTATCCCCAGAGGCCTGCACATTCCACTCCCTCATTTGGAAACCCACCGTTGCCTCTGAACAGCCTGCCTGGTGTGTTGAAGAGAGGCCAGTTGTCCCAGCAGGGTCTACCTCTGCCAGCCAGCACAAAGCCTACCTGGAAGTTGGCCTTAATTGCATGAAGGATTTCAGGCCAGGATAGCACCACTCAACTGCATCTTACCCAGACTAGTCAGCCAAATATGTACTCACCTGTTTAAACCATTAAGTGTAGGGGTGGTATTTTATTCTCCAGTAAAGCCAACTGATGTGTTCTCATACCAGAGAAGACAGTGAACTTGGGTTTACATCCCACTGTAACTGAGTCCATTGACAAACTATCATGGCTTTGTGTGGCCTGTGACAGATCAGCAAACCAGAGGCAACAGTTGGCCAAGAATTCTCTCCTTTATATTAAAGGATGCCCCATTATTCATTCAGATACGCAGCTGCTAGGCCAGATGTAGAAGTGCAGAGAATGTCGGATAGAGAGGTCACGGAGTCTTTTATTCAGAAGACTTGGATATTCATAGAATCACACTTCAAACCACTGTCGTAATTTGACTTGAACAGTGACACTGAAAATAGTAATTAAAGATGAAGCCAGGTTCATTGATTTGTGAAATTGGGAATGTATATGCTTCTTAGTGTTCACTTCTTCTCCTGCACAGGCATTTGGGGAGGAAGCAGAACCAAATTAATAGAAAAGCACAATAAAGCTCTGCTTACTTCATCAAGAATGCTTCTATTTTTATGAGGTCCCACGTTAAGACAGGGGGCTTTAGTATGCAAAGTCTGTACAAAAGACTGTGGCTTATATCAGACATTATTGTCTCAACACCCAGTGCCAGTGCCGGCTTGTTCTGAGGGCAGTATTTGCTCCAAGCTTCTTTGCTAGGGTCACCAGTGTCCACACTCTTGCTGCATCTTCGTTTCATCTTCCTGCTGCGAGTGTCTGTGGCCAAATTTCCTCTTCACATAAGGACAGCACTCACACTGGATCAGGGCCCACCATAGCGACCTCGCTTTAGCCTTCGTAACTCTTGAAAGACTCCCCTCCAGGAAGAGTCACCTTCTGTCTTAGGTCTGGCTGCCATAACTCAATATCAGAGGTGGGATCAAGGTGCCAGCCAACCCCCTGCCTGCTGAGGGTCCACTTCCTGGTGTCCATCCTCTGGTTCCATCCTCATGTGGCCAAGAGAAAGCTCATCACGTGTCTTCGAGGCACTGTTCCCATTTGAGAGAACTCCACTGTGATAGCTGATCACCTCCGACAGGCTCCACCCCTCAACACCATCATGCTGGGTGTTCTTTCAACTTGGGTCATTTTTGAAGTAGGGCACAATTCTGCCCACAGCACAGTGCAAATGTGGAAAGGAGGTTGTCAGCATCACTACTGTGCAAAACAGAAAATGCTAAACAGAACCAGGTGGTCCAGCCCCACACAGTCAGTTTTAGCAGGTTTACCTTGGGACCCCCAGGTGACTATAATGTGGGTGATATCCACAAAACAGAGGATTTGGATCCTATTTTTGCATTGCTCAAGAGATTATATGCACCACATGTACTTATGCAGTCTTTAAAAATTTTAAGCAATATATTTTCATTTTATTTATTAAAAAGGCAAAGAATGGGAAGAGAGGGAGAGATAGAGAGAGATCTTCTATATGCTTGTTCACCCACCAAATGCCTATAATTGCCAGGGTGGGGCCAGGCTAAAACCAGGAACCGAACCAGGAAGTCAATCTAGGTCTCCCAAGTGGTAGCAGGGACTCAAGTACTTGAGCCATCAACTGCGTGGAGGCTGGATTGGAAGCAGAGATCCAGGCCTTGAGGCAGGCACTCAGAGATGGGATGCCAGACAGGCAAACATGGGCTCCAAACTGTTTTTTTTTTTGTTTTACAAATATTTTTAATCCTTATTCTCCTACATTTTTGTTCCATAAAATGCTATAGACATAGCTTTCAGTTGTTATATCTTATAAATGTTAGCTTTTTGTTTTTATAAATATATTCTCTTTGTTAATTTTTTTAAAGTTCTATTTATTTGGCCTATCTTTTCTCAATCCTTTAAGCTTATCTCTTTTTTTAAAAAAAGTATATTTATTTATGTATTGATTTGAAAGAGTAACACAAAGAGAGAGAGAGAGAGAGAGAGAGAGAGAGAGAGAGACGTATCTTCCATCCACTAGCTCAATCCCCAAATGTCTGCAACTACCGGGGCTGGGCCAGGCAGAAGCCAGGAACCCAGGTCTCCTATGTGGGTGGCAGGGATCCAAGTGCTTTGGCAGTCACCAGCTGCTTTCCTGGCTGCATTAGCGTGGAGTTGGATGAGAAGCAGAGCAGTCAAGACTCAGACTAGCACTCCAATATGGGAATGCCAGCAACACAAGCAGTGGCTTAAGCCCCAGCACCACAATGTTGACCCCTAGAAGTATCTCCTGAAAGTAACATTTTGCTGGACTTTGCTATCTTGTAATCTCACAGTATTTCTTTTATTAGAGTAATTTATTCATTTTTATTTATTGCTCTGATTAACATATTGATTTTATGTTTTCCTCTGTCTCATTAAAATAGCTACAGAGGGCTTAGCTTTTACTTCAAATCATCTTGGAAGCATTAGAAATAGCCTATGTCAACTTTTTTTTAAAAAAAGATTGAACAATTTATTTATTTGAAAGGCAAAGTGACAGAGAAAGGGAGAGATAAACAAGACAGAAAGACAGAGATCTTCCATCAGTTGGTCCACTTCCCAGATGCCCATAACTAGCAGGGCTGGATCAGGGCTGAAGCCAGGAGTTAAGAACTCCACCTAGGTCTCCCATGGGGGTGGCAGGAACCCAACACTTGGGCCATCATCTGCTGGCTCCAAGAGGCATCAGCAGGAAGGCGGATCAGCAGCAGAGCAGCATTCTGATATGAGATGTGGTCACCCTAAGTGAATCGCCCCTCTGTGCCACAATGCTCACTCCAACGCCAACATTTTAATATTTTGTAATATAAATTACCATAGGAAATTGCTATAAGAACAAACATGAATTGTATATTAACCTTTACTTATGTTTGTAAAAATTGTGTTGTCTAAAAATGCTCTCATAAATATTATCTCTTGTCATTTTTCTTATTATTTTACTCTCATTCACACTTAATTAAATTAAGATTTCTGTAGATTGATTGACTGGTTAAAGTCATTCCGCCAATAATTGTGAAGTAGAGTTTCAAGTGCTTGCCTTATTGTTCTTTTTGTTAAAAAAAGAGAGACAGAAAAAAAAATAAAAGAAAAAAAAGTAGGGTCAGCATTTAGCAGGGTGTTAAGAAATCAGTTAAGATGCCCATGTACCATATTGGAGTACCAGGGTTCAAGTCCCAGCTCAATCCTGACTGGCCGTGGGAGTCAGCAGTGATGGCTCAGTAACGGTTCCTGACACCCACTTGGGACACCTGGTTTGAGTTCTGGGCTCCCAGGTTTTCAATCCTGGCCCAATGAGCCCCAGCCATTGTGTTCATTTGAGGAGTAAATCAAGGTATGGGAGATTCTCTCTCTCTCTCCCTCTCTCTCCCTCTCTCTTTCTCCATCTGTTCATCTTTCCATCTGTCATTATTTATAAGAACATGATTTTTTAAGCCATGAGAAAGAAAGGCCAGGACACGTTTGTTCTTTCTGCTCTGCCGTGCCATGGAGGGTGCCCGTACTGGAGAGGGGTCCCAGTGCTCCTGCTCCTGTGTGTGCCCGGTCGGCCGTCTCCCTAGGCGGCACTTGCGGTTCTGACTCATGTCCCACTCCTCTGCAGCCTCAGGGACTGCCTGTGCCTGCTCCATCGGTTAAGGGAGGGGTGGCTCAGGCTGCCACTTCTCTCCCTTCCAGACAGCAGCTGCTGCCCAGCAGCATGATCCCTTCCTGCTCCCCGCCGCTGCTCAGGTCAAGTGCTTCCTGGGACCAGGTAAGCGGTCGGTGTACCTGTGGGATTCTGACGTCAGAATCCTTCCCTCTACAGGAAGCACTCACTTTCTCCATCCTTAGATGCATGCATCAAGGTAACTTCTGTTCTTTTGGTTGTCTTGGTCCTTGCATTTATTTCTCAGGAATTTCAAATTATGGACTTAAATAAGAGGCCTGTTGGTCCTCAGGAGGTGATGCGTGAAACAGCCTGAGCCTCTGACTTCATTCAGGGTTGGCATGGAGAGGGCCTACGGCAGCACCTCCCCCATCCACTACTAAGGAGTCTGCAATCAGGTGTGTTGGCTTGCTTGGGGCAGGTTTCCTCCCCTGGTTCAGAAGTAGGTCAGGAAAAGCTCATCGTGATTGAAATAATTGGTGGGGAGGAAGATTATATTTAAGTGATTCTTAAAATGCAGGCAATTCATTATGTCAGCGGAGCCATTTAAGGAAGAGTCTGGGGGATGAGCTATGATAACAGAAGTGTATGAATATTCTATCATGTCATCCTCTCAACTTCTGTTTCAGGTCAGCATTTCAAGGCACGGATCTCTTTGGGAATGAAAGGCATGTACACAAATCAGAACATGGGAAAGCAAAATGGAAATGCATTCATTCAACAAATATTTCGCCAGTGCCAATTCGTGTAACAGAGAGTAGAGCACAACATAAAATCAGAGATGGACCTGATTGCACAGAGTTTATCTGTGAGAGGAAACATGGCAAGTGCAGAAAATTCAAAAATGTGTGGGAAAATATGTTTTGCCTTCAAAACCTACAGGCAACACGTTAGGGGGACTTGAAAAGGAACGGGGCTGTCAGTTTTGGCAGGGGAGGGCGCCAGGATGAAGGAAGGAAGGGGGTGGTGTTGTTTCTGGTCCCTAGGAAAGACAAGATGCCCATAGGTGGTGAGTAGGAGGGAACCGCACCAAGCCCGTGGAAACAGAGTGAAGAAAGTCAATGCCTGGGTGGAAGAGATGTTCTGTTAATTTCCAAGGAAGGCCAAGCAAACTATAGCCAGCACTCCCTGTATGTGCAGGGACTGCTCACCCAAGGCAGTGGGGTCAGGATTCCTCCAGCTGACTTGCAGGGAGTGGCAAGTAAGACACAACAGGGGAGCCCCTGCAGGAGGACCTTCAACATCCAATGCAGAGTTGGGACTGTGTATTCTGTACTGAGGAGGGCTTTTGAAAAATAAGTGCCATAGATTAGGAGTGTGTCTCCTCCCAAAAAAGTCACCCAGCAAGAGGGCCTGGGTCTATAAGGGAAATGCAAAGGTTCATGGAAAAATGAGATTAGAAGATAAGAATTTTGACCGGCGCTGCGGCTCACTAGGCTAATCCTCTGCCTGCGGCGCTGGCACACCTGGTTCTAGTCCTGGTCGGGGCGCCGGATTCTGTCCCGGTTGCCCCTCTTCCAGGCCAGCTCTCTGCTGTGGCCAGGGAGTGCAGTGGAGGATGGCCCAGGTGCTTAGGCCCTGCACCCCATGGGAGACCAGGATAAGCACCTGGCTCCTGGCTTCAGATCAGCGTGGTGCGCTGGCCGCAGCACACTGGCCGCGGCAGCCATTGGAGGGTGAACCAACAGCAAAGGAAGACCTTTCTCTCTGTCTCTCTCTCTCACTGTCCACTCTGCCTGTCAGAAGAAGAAGAAGAAGAAGAAGAAGAAGAAGAAGAAGAAGAAAAGAATTTTGAAATCTGTGCACAGTTTTTGTATCATTGCATTTTCCATGAACTTTTTGAAGACCTCCTAATAAATTGGAGGAAGGAGACACCAGAGGTGAGACTGTTGTGATGATCCAGGGTGGTATGGTATGACATAGTATGAAGTGCCTGGGTGCCGGGGGACTCAGGAGTAGAGGGCAGAGGAGGGGGCGTGCTGTGGGTGAGAGGCCCGATGGTAGAAGAGTGAGCACCAGCAGAGGGCAAAGCTGAGGAAGCCACTCTCTGAATGTCTCATCCCTTCCCTCTCTTCTCATTACATCCCCCACATCTCTCCGAATTAATGAAATAGCACTTTTGGCTCATCATTTTAAGTGACCTGCGAGTAACTAACATCATAAGATTCTTTCTCCCAGGGAAGAACCGCAGAGGCTCCCTGGTGCCAAAGCCACCTGCCTGCCCAGCGTCCCACTGCTGTTCCAGCAAGTGCGCTGCCTTGTGCTCACTTTTCACTTGCAAGTTCATCCCCCTGCATTCCAAAACTGGCGGCAGGATCCAGGACCCATCCCACTCGCTTGCTTCCCCGAACCACTGTATCTCATGCATTTGTAGCAGGTGTCTCATAGTGGCAGTCATATCCAGTTGGACCTGGGTTTGGGCTTGAATCTTTCTGATGCCTAGTTCCCTATTTCTGTATATAAACCAGTGAGGCTCATGGATTTTCCACTTGATACACCTGCCAGTTTGTTAAGAGACATATCAGTTCAATATTTGTTTTCCCGAGAAGGCAAAACGAAATGCACTCAAGTCACAGCACTTAGCAAGTTAATCTGCCCACTAGAAATCTCCTGTACCATTTTGAATAGAAAAGAACAAAAGAAGGAGACCTTCTTCAAGTGTTCTATGAAAAAAGCAAAGTGATAAGAGCAGGCTTGATATTAATCGTTCAGCCCGAGGATCGATTCCCTGCCTTCTCCTTGTGGTCACTGCATTTTCATTATTCCAGATTCTACAGCAACAAATAGATGGCGACCATTATTATTAATAACTGAGAAGTACATAGGGCAAATATTACTAATCTGAGCTCACAGGGCATAAATCTAAGACTCACAGAGTTTAAGCAACAAGCAAAACAGCTCACAGCTTACAGCACAGCCCCTGACTTACTTAAATATAAATCAGGAGGTTTATGTTAAAAAGTCTCTGTTCTCCTCGTGGCCAGACTTGTCAACTCCTATCACTTGTGATTTTCCTTCACGTGTCTAAAGGTCCCTCTCCAGAGCAGCCTTTGAAGGAAGCAGAGAGGAAGGGAAGCTACACTTCCTTCAGGGAAGTTGTGACCCCAGTGTTGACATTTCAAAGCCGAATGCAGGTGCTTATAAAGGGAAGAGGACCCTGGAGCGCGGGTGCCTAAGAACGGGCTGCTTCTGCACACACAGACTGGGAACGTGTATATGAGTGAGGTCATTCGACCAGCAGGATCATCTCATAACTGAGTGTATGGTTCCATTATTTCAGAAAGGGCTGCAATAAAACCTGCATTTTTTTTAAAAGAGAGATGAATAAAGACTTAGAATGGGCTGGGCACAGTGCCCAGTGGAAAAGTACACCAAGTCCTACCCAAAAGCACAGCAGGTGCATCCAGGCTGCCTGTCTATCTCTTCACTCAATAGAAGAGAATAATCTGTGCTCTTCAGGAACTTCATGATATCCAAGGGGGGAAAAAGGTTTCTGGAAGAGATATTTCTTTATAATGGAAAGTAAGATTCATTTTGGGTGACTTTCTAGGTGTTTTTAATCCTCCTTCTTGGAGGTGGGAGCAGGAAGGTGGGTGAAGAGTCATGTAAAATGAGTTATGTTTCCTGATGTGGGCCATGGTGGAATACTATCAGCTGTGGGGACACTGGCTGAAAACCACTCCGTTCTTCCAAGTCTTCTGTGTTTAACAGGAATCCACATTATTTGGTGATCATAGTGATTCATCTTCGGAGCAAGCTGGTTTTGTTGGAAGTGTTGACCATCAAGGCTGACATTGGGTGCAGCAGTTTAAGATGCCACCTGAGACTCCAGCATCCAATATGGATGCCAGTTAGAGGCCTGGATGCTCCACTTCTGATCCAGTTCCCTGATAACAATCCTGGGGAAGCAGTAGAAGATGATGCAGTACTTGGGCTCTTGCCTACCCACTTGGGAGACCCAGATGGAGTTCCAGGCTCCTGGCTTCACATTGACCCAGCACTGGCCATTGCTGAAATTTGGGGAGAATGAACAGGAGGGCAGAAGGTCTCTTGATCTTTCTTTCTGGCTGTAACTGCCTTTCAAATAAATAAATATTTTTTAAAAAAAGAAGAAGAAAGTGTTGACCATCTAGTAGACCTTGGAATTTTTCAAGGATTGCATCTAACTTTGCAAACGTGAGCAAAAGTCACGTTTGCCGGAATACCTACAGCTTGGTTTGATTCCCAAGACTCATGAATCAAACAGTGGAACAACCCTCTGAGGCCACACTGCCCGAAGCAGCTGAGGATGAGTGGTGCCTTTCCCAAAGCCAATCTATCTCAGAGCCTCTGGCCCCCAACAGCCACAGCATCCCCATCAATAGACGTCTAAACTCCAGTTGACTGTGTCGGTGGCAAGTACAACACCTCATTTTGATGAAAGTGCCCTACAATGCCATTACAAGGGTGACATTTTAATAGGCTCAGATGTGTCACTCATCTAAAACATCTAGAAGCTTCCATTAAGAATGCACTGCCTGCCCTGGCAGTACACACAAGGCAGTCTTTGTGCTGAAGTATTTAGCTCCCTTAGAATTGCTGACCAGAACACATGTTTTTACATCTGGCAGCAGCTGACATTGATCAAGTCTCTTGTCTGTGTTTATCTTGTTGCAGGAACAAATTCCCATGGTTATGTATGGCAGCAGTCCCAATCAATCACAGGCCTTGCTCCCCAATGCCTGGGAGTTGTGTGGAAATCCATTCAGAGAACCAGGACGGTGGGAGAAAATGACACTGCATGAGCAGGAGGAGGGAGGAGGGCACTGGCTCAGGAGCACCTATATTTGATAAGTGCTCTTACTTGTCACATGGAGATTTGGCAGCTTTTGCAGACATGGTGACTTGAGATTTGGGAAAAATCAGAAATGCAAAATCAGGTCAGGATGGCTAGGCCAAGGTCCACTCCCGAAAATGAAGCTTTTATTAACTCTTGACACTACATTCAACGAATAAAACAGAGGAAAGATCTAAGTACTTTCTCACTTGGAACAAAATACATATTTGGAGTGAAGGCCAAGTAGTAACTGAATTATTGTATCCTCAGGAAAGACAAAAACATTTAAGTGAGGTAAACAGGACATAACTACAGCTTAAAACTCATGGAAAATAGCTACAAGTACAGACAACTAAACTCTTACCATCCATAGGAATTCACTGAGCTCCTAACAAGTTAAGAAGTTATCCTGCGGCCTCTTCTGAAATAAATACTGTGAGAAAAAGATCAGAGCTTTCACCATCATCGAAGTCTGTGATTGAACTGCAACTGTGTTCTCACAAGAGTAAGAAAGATGTCATCTCCGGGCTTGGATGTCCTCACCTAATTCCTTTTTTTAAGATTTATTTATTTACTTGAGAGGCAGGGTTACAGACAAAGAGAGGCAGAGAGAGAGAGAAAGGTCTTCCATCCACTGGCTCACTCCCCACGTGGCCACAATGACCAGAGCTGGGCCGATCCGAAGCCAGGAGCCAGGAGCCAGGAGCTTCTTCCAAGTCTCCCATGTAGGTCTGGGGGCTCAAGAACTTGAGCCATCTTCCACTGCTTTCCCGGGCCATTAGCAGGGAGCTGGATCAGAAATGGAGTAGTCAGAACTTGAATGGGCACCAATGAAGGATGCTGGCATCATGGGCAGATGCTTAATATATTATACCACAGTTCCAGCCCCCTAATTCTTAATAATAATATTTATTAGTGCTATATGAGAACCAACATGATCTATCAGTCATATATTTTAGAAATCTATCATATATTGATCAACTATTGTCCATGTATTATGCTTTTTTCTAAGAATTGAACGTAAAATGGGCAACTAAAGAAACAGAAACTCTTTTCCCTCAAAAACCTTAAATTCTGGTAGGAAAGGTGGGCCATAAAAACATAAAAAGGCACAACAGATGGATGATTGGCAGTGGGTAGTGCTGGATGCTAAAGTGAAGTGGAATCAGAGGCTAGGAGATGTTTGGTAGTGGGAATTTCTGTGCAAGGTAGCCACAGAAGGCCTCACTGGGAAATGTGATTGAATTATTAGTTGATTATGTGAGTATGAAGCATAAGGAAGAGGTGTAAATTAGAGACAGACATTTGGATATCATCTCATAAAGGTGTAATTTAGAGACCTAGGATTCAATAAGATCATCAAAGGAAAGATTACAGTTGGACATGAGTGATGCACAAGAACTTGGCCTGTGGGAATCTTGTGTTTTAGAGATCAGGAGAAATGGAGCATAAAAAAGCTGGCTAAGAAGGAACAATCGGTAGAGTTGCAGGAATACAGTTAGTAGACCTTAGCATTCTGGGTACCGACACAAAAGTAATTGAATAGAAAATTCCAGGAGGAGGGAGTGGAAGGGAAGATTTTGCTAACACGTCAAGTAAGATGCAGACTGAAAATTAGAATTGGATTTAACAACGTGGTTTTAGAAAATTATTTAATGGAATGTTTCTTTAATGTAGCAGATGTATGACTGTTCTTATTTATTGGATGTGATCCTTCTCAGAAATTCTTCTCCTGTGAACCTGCTGAGTATAATGACTCTCATAATCCCACATGCCCAGCACTTTGCCTGGACTTAGGCTGGGTAGCACACTGAGCGAGCCGCTCAGTTTCTCTTCCCCAGGTTTGGGTGAGTTGAAATCAGAGGAGCTGAACGCACGGAGGGCGTGCAAGAGGGAGGAAGCAGCAGCAGGGAGTGGGAGGAGAAAGTGAGTCAAACTTTGAGTCAAATTTTAAGGGGCTGTGTTTGAGACGTGGCTCCTTGAAACCTGAAGATGAAGACATCACACAGGTAAGGACTTGAAAATTGGTTAGACTCCAGCAAAACATTTAAAAGAATGACTGGGAAGAAAAACCCTCAAAACGTAACAATTTTAAAAACAAAATTTTAGAGTTAAGATTTTTTTAAGTAGTCATGAAATGTTGGTGCTCACATACAAGTGGTGGAAACCACTATAAACTCCCTCTGCAGTGACTGCCCTTCCTCACACTTGCAGGAATTCTAGATAAAATCCCAAGAATCAGGACATTTTCAACAACCATGAAATCTCACCCCCCAAAAAAGCTGAGCAACTGTAAAAGACATTTTACACTACAATTTAAAAGATTATTTTCAAAATGATAAAATCTTAAAATGCTATCAGATTTGAGATTCAAAAACAAAGTCTTTGCATTACACTTAAAGAACTAAAATAGGAAGTTGAAAATTTAGGAAAGGGAAAAAGAATAAAAAGTGATCAAATCTATGTGAAAATAAAACAAAATGGAATGTCTGGAAGTGAAAATATAACAAATAAAAAGAAGTTCACAGGACAATTTAACAGTAATTTAAGCTGCTGAGAGATTATTAGTGAAATAGAAAAGAAGAAATACTGAGAATAAAACTCATAAGAAATAAAAATATGAAAGAGAAGGTAGAAGACAGAGCAAAATATCCTGACATATCTCTATGCAGAGTATTAACAGAAAAGTGTGAGAGACTGGAAAACAGTGTTGGATGAGACACTGGTTGAGAAATCTGCATAATCAATAAAAGGCATCCATCATTGAAGTAAGGAAGTTCAAGGACTCCAAATAGATTAAATAATTTTATAAAAAGTTACAAATAAATGCAGATGCTTGATAAAATATAAAACATCTAGTTAAATTTTAATTTCACATAATCAAGTGAATGTATTATTTAGGACATTATTGTACAAAGAAAGAGGAAGAAAAATTCATTGTTAATATGAAATTTAAAAAGGACGTTCTGTATTTTTTTTATTTGCTAATAAGAGAAGTACTACAAATATGATAGGAGGCCGGCACCATGGCTCACTAGGCTAATCCTCCACCTGTGTTGCCGGCACACCAGGTTCTAGCCCCGGTCGGGGTGCCGGATTCTGTCCCGGTTGCCCCTCTTCCTGTCCAGCTCTCTGCTGTGGCCAGGGAGTGCAGTGGAGGATGGCCCAAGTGCTTGGGCCCTGCACCCCATGGGAGACCAGCATAAGTACCTGGCTCCTGCCATCAGATCAGCGTGGTACTCCAGCACGCCAGCTGCAGCGGCCACTGGGGGATGAACCAACGGCAAAGGAAGACCTTTCCCTCTGTCTCTCTCACTGTCCACTCTGCCTGTCCAAAAAAAAAAAAAAAAAAAAAAAGATAGGAAAACTGGAACACAAAAGACAAAAAAAAAGACACTAAAAGCAGCCAGAGGAAAGAGCACAAGAGAAGCAATCTCTCACAGAAGACTGGATCCCCAGCAGAAGCTGGAGAATCCAGAAAATGTCAGAATCCCGTGCTTGTAGGGGGGAAAAGCACGTACCCTGCAAGAAATTCTCTTGTGAAGCAAATGAGACAAACACAGTCTTTGTACCAACAAATCACTGAACCAGCAAGAGATCCTACTGCTACAGAGTTCCAAAACACATTGCTCGGCCAGAAGAAAATCATCCCAGGGAGAAGGATGAAAGGTGAGCACAATGTACTTGAAGCAAATTTCAGCCAATCCTGGCTCCATGAAGCCATAGCCAGCACATCTCAGCTTCATGGCTGTGAAAACACACAAGATGAAGGTTCGGTCACGTGCTTAGGAAAAATGATATAATCCTAAAGTGTTGAACACTAGTGTTGGGGAGGAAAGTAGAGCTATTGGTTCCTTTTACACTCAGAAAATATAATTATGGAAAAGAAATTTATAAAATTCAAAGCAAGAGAAATTGAATGAAAAAATTAAAAGGCCGAAGGATGATGTGAGGTAAAAGAAAAAATGAAAAAGATGGAGCAAATGGAAAATATTTTCTAAAAGGTCAGAACAAGACCACATTCACCTGTTACTAAATAAATTTTTAAAAAATACATTGTAGTTAGAGACAAAGATATTCTTGGAAAAAACTAAAAATTCGAACAGTATGCTATTTGTAAAGCACAGAACTTAAATGTGAGGGTATGGAAATATTATACATTAAACCAGAACAAAGATATATAAGGAAGATAACCAAAACTCAGACAAACCTCTGTTTAAAGAGGTTGCTTCATGGTGACCAAAGTTTTTATTCATGTTTTATTTGAACTTCCATATATGTGAAAACTTAGGGTCAAATAAAGTGACAGAACCAAAAAAAACAAAAACAAAAACAAAAAAAAACAAAAAAAACCCTAAAACGTCTGCCAACATACAGGATTATTTTAATCATTACTGAGGATCCGGCAGACAGAAGATGCAAAAAAGCAGAGAGGGTACAGAAAATGCAAGTCACGCAGTCACCAAATCCGTGCAGTGCCTCCATGTCAGCAGCAGTGCAGTCAACCAGTGCAGGGGAAACACTTCCCATGTGTATGCAGGAAAATTGGTCTACCAGAGCCGTTCCTCCCAAGCTACCCCTAAGTGACTACAGACTGCATCTGTCGACTGATATGCACATCCCAATGAAGAAGATTATACAATGCTACCGAAAGAAGTGCTAAATGAACAGCATACAACCCTGTGTTCAAAGACAAATCATAGCAGTCCTGCCCAAATTGATCTACAGAGCCAATCAATTCCAGTGAAACTGCTGATAGGGATGTTATTGAATTTGAAGTGCTGATTATAAAACTTGCATGAAAGATAAAATAGGCAAAAGAATGGAAGAAAAATGGACACTCTCTATCAGCCATTAAAGTATAAAACTAAGGCGGTTAAGAATGTGGTATATTTTTTAAAGCTGAGTAGTACTCCATAGTGTATATATGCACAATTTTTTTATCCAGTCAACAGTTGATGGACATCTGGATTGATTCATATCTTAGCTATTGTGACTTGTGTTGCAATGAGTATGGGGGTCCAGATAACTCTTTCATATGCTGAATTCTTTTGGTTTGGGTAAATTCTTAGGAGTGGGATGGCTGAAACATATGGAAGGTCTATATTCAGGTTTCTGAGGTATCTCCATACTGTCGTCCTTAGTGGCTGAACCAGTTCACGTGCCCGCCAACAGTGGATTAGGGTTCCTTTTCCTCCACATCCCAGCCAGCATTTGTAGCTTGCTGGTTTCTGCAGGAGAGCCATTCTAACTGGAGTGAGTTGAAACCTCATTGTGGTTTTGATTTGCATCTCCCTGAGGGCTAATGTTCCTTAGCATTTTTTCAAGTGTCTGTTGGCCATTTGAATTTCCTCTCTTGAAAAATGTCTGTTCAAGTCATTTGCCCATTTCTTAACTCTGTCTTTTGCAAATAAATAGAAGCAACTGGAAACCATTATACTTAGCAAAATTAGCCAGTCTCCAAAATACAGATACCATATGTTTTCCCTGATTTGAGATAACTAATGGAGTACCTAAAATGTAAAGTATTGGAGTGAAACAGACATTTTGAGATTCAATGATTGTTCACAATCTTTTCCTCTTATCTTGAGGAACAGTATATTTTTTTCAAACTATTTGTGGAACTCTTTTACTTAATGTATAGTTAACTTAACGATCATTAAATAAACTGAAAATAGATCTTTGTAAAAATAAAGAGTGGGGGCTGGCTCCATGGCTCACTTGGCTAATTCTCTGCCTGCGGTGCCGGCACCCCAGGTTCTAGTCCCGGTTGGGGTGCTGGATTCTGTCCCCTCTTCCAGTCCAGCTCTCTGCTGTGGCCTGGGAAGGCAGAGGAGGATGGCCCAAGTGCTTGGGTCCCTGCACCCGCATGAGAGACTGGGAGGAAGTACCCGGCTCCTGGCTTTGGATTGGCGCAGCGCTGACCGTAGCAGCCATTTGGGGGGTGAACCAATGGAAGGAAGACCTCTCTCTCTGTCTCTCTCTCTCTCACTGTCTAAACTCTGCCTGTCAAAAAATAAATAAATAAATAAATATTAAGAGTGGGAATGGGAGAGTGAGAAGGAAGAAAGCTTGGCGCATAGGCAGGAGGAAGGGTAAAGTGAGAAGTACCACTATATTCCTAAATCTGAATATGAAATCATGAAACTTGCATAACTTAAATAAAATTTAAAAATAAAGAGAGAATGTGATATTATTTCAAGTAGACTGCAATAATGAGAGAAAGCTGCCAAGAGATCCATACATCTAGTTCATCAAAAGATATCATAAAAGAAACTCATAAACTCAGAAGATGTCTTTTCAATACATATAAACTACAAAAGGGTAGACTTCAGAATACATATACATACACATATGTGTATACTCATATATCTAAGTATATATGTGCACATTTATATTCTAAGATACAGGTATGAATACAGTTATACACACACACATATATATAGGTTAAAGTCTAATAAAGTATTAAAGTATAATACAAAATGAGCAAAAGACTAGAACAGAGACATTGCAATACAGGAAATGAGAATGGCCAATTAAGCTTCACATACCAGATAAGCAACACTGCAAAACAATGCAATGTCAAGAGTTGGGGGGATAGAAAGTCTGTGGGAAAGAGTTTTGTCAATATCTGATAAGGTTTTAACATGCAGCCATTTTTGGCATTACCATTCCCTTTCTCAATACACTAATATACCTGAGCTCCAGGAAACGCACGGAGTTTTCACAGTGGCATAGCTCATAATATCAAAACTGTATCACCTACAGTAGCAATGTGCCATGTTTGTACAGCAGAGTATTACAGAGCAGTAACAATGAACAAACACAGATAAAACCTACCGATATGGATGCTTGTAGGTGGTGCTGCTGAGAAGGTAGTGGACAACTCTGGGAGGCAGCTAGGACTGTGGTGTAGACAAAGAGGGGGAATTACAGAACTGAAAATTCCGCACACTGCAGGGGCCTGTCAGAAGTGGACATCAGGCATGGCCCCGGCCCCTGGCCTAGGAGGAGATGGACATGGACCAGCTGGGTTTCTGCAGACACAGAAGTGCAAGGACAACCACCCACACTAAGCAGCCTAAAGAGTAGAGTTCCCAGGGCACTGGGGAGGGAGCCGAGGCAGTCAGGGGTCTACCGTGGAACCAGAAGCTGACAGCGGGAGTGGCAAGCAGCAAAATGGAAGCACAGGCTCCATGCGCTATGGCACAGTGAAAAAAACAGGTTGTAAAGAGGATATTCCTTTGGTCAGATTTAAAATGATCTGGGGGCCGCTGCTGTGGCATAGCAGGTAAAGCCATTGGCTGCAGTGCCAGCATCCCATGTGAGCGCCGGTTTGAGTCCCAGCTGCTCCACTTCTAATCCAGCTCTCTGCTATGGCCTGGAAAAGCAGTGAAAGATGGCCCAACTCCTTGGGCCCCTGCATCCTCGTGGGAGACCCAAAAGCTCCTGGCTCCTGGTTTCAGATCAGCACAGCTCCGGCTGTTGTGGTCAACTGGGAACTGAACCAGCAGATAAACGACCTCTCTCTCTTTTTGTCTCTCCTTCTCTCTCTGTGTAACTCTTTCAAATAAATAAGTAAATCTTAAAAAAAGAAAAAGAAAAAAATACAATCATCTGTAGCCAAAGTGGAGAAAAACACTGTTTTTTTGAGATACGATGACAACAGTGTGTGCAGCTTTTGGTGTCTTTCCTTTGAGGACTGTTCAAAACATTTTTTCATAGAAAACATTTGACTTTTTCTTATTTTCTAAAAAGTAAAATCTGTTCTAACATTTTCACATTGCAAATAACCACTGCATGGGGAAAACTGCACCATTTTCTAGGACCAGGGATGTCCAGCCCCTTCCTCCCCCTCAGCCCCCAAGCCCTTGTACTTGGATTTTAAATACTCAGGTTTTAGGCAAAGCTCTGCACCTGTCCAAATGAAAACGGCTCTGTTTGAGCCTTGCTTTCTGGAAGAAAACAGAGGGCTTGATTCAGCTGTTCCAGCAGACATTAATAAATACCCAAACCCCTGGCCTGGTGACATTATCAGTAGTCTTGCATCAAAGGGATCTTGAACAAATTAAAAGAATGGCAACAAATAGTTCTTTCTGGTATTCCTATACAAGGGGTTGGGAGAATTACTTTGAAAAGCATCAAATTGCGCAAAGCAGTCAGTTTACTTATCGATCTGCCCAACAAGCTCTATATGAGGCTGCTGCCTTCTGCCAGGTTAGGGGCTCCCCAGACCCCAGAGCAGGAACCTTTCTCAAAAGTGGCAGGTGACAGAGCAGTGACACCATGGACACAGCCTGGATGCTGACTGGGGTTCATCTAAGTCATGCTTTTGTTCCCCTGCTCAGTATTGCCACCAGGCTGTGACAGCCATCAATCCCGGCCACTTAATGCTAAATTTATCTCAGGAGGTGGTAAATTCTCTTTGGACAGTTAATGGCATCTGAAAGAGCCATCATCTCCCTTTGGGGTATTTATCTCCACAAACATTATAAAGCAAGCCTGCCCCTGGCAATCCTTAAACCCAAGAGAAAGGGGAATTAACAGCACTTTGACAATAAAAAAAAGTTAAATGTATAGGCTAATGGCACAAAAATAACACCAACTTTCCACTGCTTGTTCACTGAAACAGACAAAAGAAATCATTCACTTTCTCCACCAAAGTTTGCAGCTAAGCACAGTGAGAGTTTCTTGCTTTTAAGTGACCCCATTATCCGTGCTGTAAGGGGCAGTGCAGCCTACGGGAGAAACCAGGCTCTGATGGGTGTCCGCCTTTCAGAGACCGACAAGCTGGGTTGGAAAGTCTCCTTCTTACATTTGTATATATCACCACATGAGAACTTGTGCAGATAGATAAAACATGCTGAAATTTCTTGAGTGACATATTGTCATGTTCTTAATTGTTGCTAGTATTATTAATTCAGAACTTTAGGTTTATGATTTTCTACTTCCAGTAGGATGTAGAAAATATTAAGAAAGATGTCTCTCCCATACTAATAATAACAAAAAGCTAATAAGTTTTAGAGTCTTAATTTGGGTCAAGTCCACCAGGGACCTAACAACTCCTCCAAGGAGAGACAAGACACACACAATGACTTCTGCACAAAATGCAGACCAAGAGGTGGTTGCCTCCACAGGGAATAGCAGAAAGCAGATGGTATTTTAATGAACACTTCAGCTAATTGTTGACAAATATGAGGGTTTAGGATAACTGGAATCTGGTGGATTAAGGGTCAGGAACTTTCCCTCGAATGGCTGGTTTTTGAATAGTTTGCTAGGATTTCAAGCCTTACAGTCTACATTGTGACCTCTCACTCTGTGGTTACAGTGTGAAAGTAGCTGTAGACATTGCGCAAGTGAATGAGTGGGGTTCTGCCCCATCAACTATATTCATAAGAACAGGTGGAGCTTTATGGATTACAGCTAACTAATCTCTGACCAAGTTCTTCCACCATCTTGGATGGAATTCAGTTTGGCATAATCCAACTTTTTTGGCTGTCTGAAATGGATGAGCTTGAAACTGGCCATTTGTTATTCCTTTAGAAGCCAATAGTGTCTTCCCATTTACACTTACACTAGATTCACGGGCTCCCAAACAGTTCTCCCCCAGCCTGCAGTGTCTGCTATAACCAAATGCCACAAACTGGGAAGCCAAAAAACCATACATTAACTTCTCAGTCTGGATCTGGGAAGTCCAAGGGTGCTAGGCAATTGGGTTCCGTGGAGAGGGTCCTCTTTTTGGTTTGCAGAAAGCTGCCTTCTGATTCCAGATCCCATTACCATTTCATTGGGAGTTAGAGCTTTAACGCCAGGATTTTGGAGGGAAATGAACTTCCAGTCCATAACAAGTGTGGAGTGAGCCATTTAAAGTACCCACCAGCACATGTCCTTTCAGGAAAACAGAGACTCTGTGAATTATGAAGGGCTTTGCAGTGCTATGGTGAGGGTGTGCAGTGAAGTCACCCAGTGCTAGTTTGAAGGATCTCATGGCCGTGCACTGGAGTGACAAGACTTCGGGAAAGGGGACAACTGGATTCCCCAAGGACTAAAGGGACCAGGAACTGGGTAGGCAATGATATGGAGCAAGCCCAGTCTGAAGCATCAACTGGCATGTCTACAAGGGTGAGGGACTCAGTGCCATGAAAGAGTCCTGGCCATGTCATCCTGGCATGTCTGTCGGAGTAAGGGCACCCAATGCCACAGGAGAGGTCTGGAATGTCATCCTGGTGTGTCTTTGGCAGTAAGGACTCCCAATATCATTGGAGAGACAGATTCTTTGGCCAGCTCTGCAGGGCTGATCATGCAACCCCCATCACAGCTGCCAGGTCTGGGGAGAATCCCTTGCTGGGCTTTTGGAGAGCCAAGCACTGCATCCAATGGATAGAGCCCACAAACATTGCTGGAGAGCATTTCTCCTCTGTAGGCACCACCTCTAGGGTGGCCACTGGTCAGCAGGGCCACTGGAGAATAAAAACAGAGAGAGAGAGATCAGGCAGGACCTGTGGGCACTTGATCCTCCATCACTGAGTCACCGGGGCACAGCGGCCCCTAGCTCACTTTAGCTGTCAGGATTCTCCATCACTTCCTCTTTCAACAGAGGTGAACCTGGGAAGGCTGCTCCAGTTTTAAAATGGCTGCTCCATATTTCCAGTTTTTTCAGAAGAGCTCTTTTCCTCAGAGTGAGTCATTACCTGACAAGTTGCTGTGGCAATTATGGACTAGAAAAAAGATTTTTTAACTCTAAATTTTAGTCATTTTACTTAAAATTATATAACATTATTTTATTATACACAACATTTTGACTTCAATTTTTTTTCCTTTTTTTTTAACTTTCAATAAATAAATATAAATTTCGAAAGTACAACTTTTGGATTATAGCAGCTTTTTCACCCAATAACCTCCCTCCCACCCGCAACCATCCCATCTCCCACTCCCCCTCCCATCCCATTCTTCATCAATATTCATTACCGTGCATTGATTTTATATCCTGCTACTTTGCCAAACTCTTCTATGAGTTCCAATAGTCTCTTAGTAGAGTTCTTTGGATCCCCCAAAAAAAGAATCATATCATCCGCAGGATATAAAATCAATGCACACACACACACACACACACACACACAAAACAGCATTTGTACAAACAGGCAATGCCACAGCTGAGAAAGAACTTCTAAGATCAATCCCATTCACAATAGCTACAAAAACAATCAAATACCTTGGAATAAACTTAACCAAGGACGTTAAAGATCTCTACGATGAAAACTGCAAAATCTTAAAGAAAGATATAGAAGAGGATACCAAAAAATGGAAAAATCTTACATGTTCATGGATTGGAAGAATCAATATTATCAAAATGTCCATTCTTCCAAAAGCAATTTAGAGATTCAATGCAATACCAATCAAAACACCAAAGACATTCTTATCAGATCTGGAAAAAATGATGCTGAAATTCATATGGAGACATAGGAGACCTTGAATAGCTAAAGCAATCTTGTACAACAAAAACAAAGCTGAAGGCATCACAATACCAGAATTCAGGACATACTACAGGGCAGTTGTAATCAAAACAACATGGTACTGGTACAGAAACAGATGGATAGACCAATGGAACAGACTAGAAACACGAGAAATCAACCCAAACATCTACAGCTAACTTATATTTGATCAAGGATCCAAACCAATCCCTGGAGTAAGGACAGTCTATTCAATAAATGGTGCTGGGAAAATTGGATTTCCACATGCAGAACCATGAAGCAAGACCTCTACCTTTCACCTTACAAAAAAATCCACTCAACATGGATTAAAGACCTAAATCTATGACCCGACACCATCAAATTATTAGATAACATTGGAGAAACCCTGCAAGATATAGGTACCGGCAAAGACTTCTTGGAAAAGACCCCGGAAGCACAGGCAGTCAAAGCCAAAACTAACATTTGGGATTGTATCAAATTGAGAAGTTTCTGTACTTCAAAAGAAACAGTCAGGAAAGTGAAGAGGCAACCAACAGAATGGGAAAAAATATTTGCAAACTATGCAATAGATAAAGGGCTGATAACCAGAATTTACAAAGAAATCAAGAAACTCTACAACATCAAAACAAACAACCCACTTAAGAGATGGGCCAAAGGCCTCAATAGACATTTTTCAATAGAGGAAATCCAAATGGCCAACAGACACATGAAAAAATGTTCAAGATCACTAGCCATCAGGAAATGCAAATCAAAACCACAATGAGGTTTCACCTCACCCCGGTGAGAATGGCTCACAATCAATTCAACAATAGATGCTGGAGAGGATGTGGGGAAAAAGAGACACTAACCCACTGTTGGTGGGAATGCAAACTGGTTAAGCCACTATGGAAGTCAGTTTGGAGATTCCTCAGAAACCTGAATATAACCCTACCATACAACCCAGCCATCCCACTCCTTGGAATTTACCCAAAAGAAATGAAATTGGCAAACAAAAAAGCTGTCTGCACCTTAATGTTTATTGCAGCTCAATTCACAATAGCTAAGACCTGGAATCAACCCAAATACCCACCAACAGTAGACTGGATAAAGAAATTATGGGACATGTACTCATAGAATACTACCCAGTATTCAAAAACAATGAAATCCAGTCATTTGCAACAAAATGGAGAAATATGGAAAACATCATGCTGAGTGAAATAAGCCAGTCCCAAAGGGACTAATATCATATATTCTCCCTGATCGGTGACAACTAACCAAGCACAAAAAAGGAAACCTGTCGAAGTAAAAGGGACATTATGAGAAACAATCACTTGATTATCCCTTGTCCTGACTGATGATGTACAACTTAATACTTTATCCCTTTTAGTATTTTTTTTTTTGGTTCTAGTTAATACTATTGGTTGAACTCTGTAATTAACACACATTTATTCTTAGGTGTTTAAATTTAACTGAAAAGTGATCCCTGTTAAATATAAGAGTGGGAATAAGAGAGGAAGGAGATGTACAATTTGGGACATGCTCAATCGGGCTTGCCCCAAATGGTAAAGTTAGAAACGTGCCAGGGGATTCCAATACAATCCCATCAAGATTGCATGTACCAATGCCATCTCACTTGTCCAAGTGATCAATTTCAGTTCACAATTGATCACACTGATAGGTCTAAGAGTCAAAGGGATCACACAAACAAGACTAGTGTCTTCCAATACTAACTGATAGAATAATAAAGGGAGAGAACAATCCAACATGGGAAGTGGGATACACAGCAGACTTATAGAATGGCAGATGTCCTAAACAGCACTCTGGCCTCAGAATCAGCTGAAGAGCCCATGAGAGTATTTTAGGCATGGAAAGCCTGGAAAAAAAAAAAAAAAAAAAAAAAAAAAAAAAAAAGGACCTAATGAAAGATCTCTGCGAGTGAGATCCCAGTGGAAAGAACAGGCCATCAAAGAAGGAGGTACCTTTCTCTGAAGGGAGGAAAGAACTTCCACTTTGACTATGACCCTGTCAGAATAAGATCGAAGTCGGCGAACTCAAAAGGCTTCCATAGCCTTGGCAACTCATGACTAAAGCCTAGGGAGATTAATGACGCCATAAATAAGAGTGTCAAATTGTTTTTTATTATTATTATTTTTTTTTGACAGGCAGAGTGGACAGTGAGAGAGAGAGAGACAGAGAGAAAGGTCTTCTTTTTGCCTTTGGTTCACTCTCCAATGGCCGCTGCGGCCAGCACACCACGCTGATCTGATGGCAGGGGCCAGGTACTTATCCTGGTCTCCCATGGGGTGCAGGGCCCAAGTACTTGGGCCATCCTCCATTGCACTCCCTGGCCACAGCAGAGAGCTGGCCTGGAAGAGGGGCAACCGGGACAGAATCCGGCACCCCGACCGGGACTAGAACCCCGTGTGCCAGCGCCGCTAGGCGGAGGATTAGCCTAGTGAGCCGCGGTGCCAGCAAAGTGTCAAATTGTTAAGTCAACAACAGGAGTCACTGTGTACTTACTCCTCATGTAGGATCTCTGTCCTTAATGTGTTGTCCAATGTGAAGTAATGCTATAACTAGTACTGAAACAGTATTTTACACTTTGTGTTTCTGTGTGGGTGCAAACTGATTAAATCTTTACTTATTATATACTAAATCGATCTTCTGTATATAAAGATAATTGAAAATGAATCTTCATGTGAATGGAATGGGAGAAGCAACAGGAGATGGGAGAGGTGTGGATGGGAGTGAAGTTATGGGGGGGGCGAAAGCCATTGTAATCCATAAACTGTACTTTGGAAATTTATATTTACTAAATAAAAGCTTAAAAAAGATTCATTTTCAATTATCTTTATATACAGAAGATCAACTTAGTATATACTAAGTAAAGATTTCAACAGTTTGCACCCACACAAAAAAACAAAGTATAAAGTACTGTTTGAGTGCTAGTTATACCATTAATTCACACAATTCAACACATTACGGACAGAGATCCTACATGGGGAGTAAGTGCATAGTGACTGCTGTTGTTAATTTAACAACTGACACTCTTATTTATGAAGTCAGTAATCACCAGAGGCTCTTGTCATGAGCTGCCAAGACTATGGAAGCCTCTTGAGTTGGCCAACTCTGATCTTATTTAAACAAGGCCATATGAAAAGTAGAAGTTCTCTTCTCTCTTCAGAGAAAGTTACCTCCTTCTTTGATCCCCTGTTCTTTCTGCTGGGATTTCACTCACAGAGATCTTTCATTTAGGTGTTTTGTTTTTTTTTGTTTTTTGTTTTTTTTTTTTTTTGCCAGAGTGTCTTGGCTTTCCATGCCTGAAATACTCTCATGGGCTTTTTAGCTGGATCTGAATGCCTTAAGGGCTGATTCCGAAGCCAGAGTGTTGTTGAGGACATCTGCCATTTGATGAGTCTGCTGTGTAACCCACTGTTGGTGGGAATGCAAACTGGTAAAGCCACTATGAAAGTCAGTTTGGCGATGCCTCAGAAACCTGAATATAACCCTACCATTCAACCCAGCCATCCCACTCCTTGGAATTTACCCAAAAGAAATGAAATTGGCAAACAAAAATGCTGTCCGCACCTCAATGTTTACTGCAGCTCAATTCACAGTAGCTAAGACATGGAATCAACCTAAATGCCCATCAACAGTAGATGGGATAAAGAAATTTTGGGACATGTACTCTATAGAATACTACACAGCAGTAAAAAACAATGAATTCCGGTCATTTGCAACAAAATGGAGGAATCTGGAAAACATCATACTGAGTGAAATAAGCCAGTCCAAAAGGGACAAATATGTTCTCCCTGATCAGTGACAACTAACTGAGCGCCTAAAAGGAAACCTGTTGAAGTGAAACTGACACCATGAGAAACAATGACTTGATCAGCCCTTGTCCTGACTGTCGAGGAACAACTTACTATTTTATTCTTTTCAGTATTTTTTGTTCTACTTAATACCATTGTTTGAACTCTTTAATTAACACACAATTATTCTTAGGTGTTTAAATCTGACTGAAAAGTGGTCCCTGTTAAATATAAGAATGGGAATAAGAGAGCAAAGAGATGTAGAGGTCGGCACTTGCTCAACTGGACTTACCCCTAATGGTGAAGTTAGAATCGTGCCAGGGGATTCCAATTCAATCCCATCAAGGTGGCATGTACCAATGCCATCTCACTAGTCTAAGTGATCAGTTTCAGTTCATAATTGATCATAATGATAGGACTAAGAGTCAAAGAGATCACATAAACAAGACTAGTGTCTGCTAACACTAACTTATAGAATTAAAAAGGAAAGAACAATCGAACATGGGAAAAAGATTTTTTTTTTCATTTCCTGACTAGGTACAAGGGGCTTTTGCTCATACCAGTAGGGCTTTAACTTCCCCAGCCCCCTAATGTGTGAGAGGCTGGGTGTTTTGGAGACAGCCATGGTGCCCATGTGTCCCACAAAGTGGCTCCATGGGGGAGGCTCAGGAAGGTGCTGTCCCAGCAGATCACCTAGGAGCCCCGGCCACAGGCAGCTCTCGGCCTCATGACCATTCTGCTCCCAAGTGCCAGCACATGGGTCAGGGGGAGGCCCAGAGAGTTTCCCCAGCTGTTCTCACAAGCACTGGCCAGAGCCTTTTCCAGAACCTCACCACCCACAGCTCCAGTGGAGTGCCCAGGGCCCCCTCCAGAGGCCCAGTGCAGTTTCAGGGCATGGGGACCAAATTTTCCACCTCCAGAAGCCAGGACCACTTTGCTCCAGGCTCGCTGGCCAGCAGTCCCCTTTGAGCTACAGCCACGCCCTCGTGGCTGCTTTCTTCTTTGTGACAAAACAGTGTGTTTTTGAACAAAGTATGTTTTTGTTTAAGGAAACTTACTGTCTCTTTAGGTTAATCTCAGTTTTCTCTTTTATGTTATATTTTTCCTTAATGTGAGAGAGAGACAGAGAGATAGGAAGAGAGTCAACTCCCATGTGTAGGTTCACACTCAAATGTCTGCAACAGCCAGGGCTGGGCAGTACCAAACCAGGAACTGGGAACTCAGTCGGAACCTCCTGTGTAAGCAGCAGGGACTCGAGTGCTTGAGCCATCACTGCCTCTAGTATTTAAGCCATCACTGCCGCCTCCCAGGTCTGCACTGGCGGCAGCTGGAGCCAGGTTTTCCGACGTGGAGCACCAGCATCCTAGCCCAGGAAATGAACCACTATGTTGGACGCCGAGACCAGCAGACCCTCTACAGGATGCAGTCTTCCTTGGTTGTTGACAAGCTGAATGCGAGTCTCTCCCACGTTACAGGACATTGCTGTGCAAGCGTCACAGGTACCCACAAGCATGCCTATACCCCTGGAGGCCAACCCCCCTCTCCAGTACTTCAGTAAGTGGAGAATCTGTTTCCTTCTGGGCAGGTTGGCCAGGCCACTTGTGAGTGTGGGAAGGCAGCAGTGAGGGACAGCAGAGGCGGGACTTGACCAAATGCCAGGCATGCACAATGGGAGAGAAATGGAACGAGTATTTCAGGAATGTGGCTCGCTGTGATTGCCACAAAGGACTGCAGCACCAGCCTGGTGGAAGAGGTGTGTTTGACTGATGTGCTCACCTCTGCCTCTGACGACAGTGCATGGACAGGTCATTTGAGTCTCAGGACAAGTCCTACAGGGTGTGTGTTAGGGAGTGTTATTATTTAAGGTGAGGCTGCCTCCTTTAACAAACCCACCGAGATGTGCAATGACACACATACTGAAAAGCTTCCTTTCTCGCTCATTTAAAAGCTTTCGGTGACTCTTAGTAGGCAGAGGTAGGGGAGTTGGACACTGGGAGATCCAGGAGATCGGTCAGCCACTCTCTGGACAAGCATCCTGGTGCTTCAGTACATGGTGTCTGGAGTGCTGTAAGCAGGTCCTCCCTCTTAGAGGCCAGGAAAGGCTCACAAAGGAGCACACGTGGCGATTCCTGGAGGCCCCACAGAAGGGGCTCCTGTCTCCTCCACTGCCATTGCCTTGCTTCTGTGTGATAGCAAAGGGCATTAGCCCCTCAGTCTACCTGTGTACCTGGAATAAAAGGTACGTGACAAACTTTGCAGAGAGCCAGTGTCTGGAAAGAATAGAAGCTCGGGAAAGACAGAGAGAGAGAGAGAGAGAGAGAGAGAGAGAGAGAGAGAGAGAGAGAGGAGGGAAGGAGGGAGGGGGAGTGGGAGGGGGAGCTCTTCCTTTGCTGGTTCACACCCCAAGTGGACACACACTGGGCTTGTCATGGGTGGGAAATAATACTGAAGTATCTATTGCATGAGCGACGCAGAGGCCTTTACTTGTCTCAGTCCCTAAAATAACCCTACTGCTTGGGGACGACTGCTTCTGTTAACTTCTGCATGAGAAAAATGGGAGCGCAGAGAAAGATGAAGTAGCAAGATTTCCGGGATGTCTAACCAGGAAGTTCGATGCAGTCACCAGACTCCAGGTGGTGATGTCACAGCCGCCGTGAGAGGACAGAACTTGAAAGGAAAGCTTCAGTCAGACGTACCATGAACAACAGACAGTGGGTCATAAAAAGCAGAAGAACCGAAGTCCAGAGCACAGGTCCTAAAGCAGCCTCCCTCCCTTCACTCCCAGCTCTGCTGCTGCTTTCAAGCTCACTAATAACTGCTGAGACTCACACAGTGACAGGCATTTCCAGCTGACCCTTTCACCAGTCCCTCTTCTAGAGCAGAGGAAATATGGAGATATTTATGGACTCTGAAGTTTCAGGTATGTCAGTAAATTACATAAGGCATGACTAGCTTGCATGGTGTCAAGGAAGTAATAGATAATAACGACTCAGATTGGAGAAAATGAAAATAGTATGTTGGGAGAGGAGGTGCAGCCATGTTAATAGCACCTCAGGAAGTAAAGGAGAATTCTACAGCTACCCACCGTGAGAGGATGGTGTTTCAATGAAACTTCACAGTAGTCCATGCCTGCATGAAGTTTGCAGCTTAGTACAACCCAATAATGATGTTTTTGAAGTCTGTCTTATAGTTCATGTTGCATGAAAATTGTTTATGTGGATTTATGAAATGTTTTGCAAACTATTTATGACTCAGCTGGTAAATATAGTTTTGCTCATTCTCTGCTCATTGTGTCATTGTCACTTTAAAATGCTGAATAAATAATTCACCAGGAAGGGTTAAGAAGCACCAGACCAAAGTAAACAAACCGGTGAAGCAGATCTCTATAGAACTGTGGGTTAAGGTCTCTTAGTGAATATGTCACACATTAAAGCAGGAAGAGAGGTGAGCACAAATGTGCAGTGCAGCTTTTTTTGTTGTTGTTGTTGTTGTTTGTTTGTTTTTGTTTTTTTTTTTTTTTTTGACAGGCAGAGTGGACAGTGAGAGAGACAGAGAGAAAGGTCTTCCTTTGCCATTGGTTCACCCTCCAATGGCCGCCGCGGCTGGTGCGCTGCGGCCGGCGCACCGTGCTGATCCGATGGCAGCTTTAATCTGTGATGGGATGAGGACTGTTTCAGGTGCTAGTGAACAATTTTCAAATTTAGATTCTGGAGACTAGCAGCTACCATTTTTTTTTTTTTTTGACAGGCAGAGTTAGACAATGAGAGAGAGACAGAGAGAAAGGCCTTCCTTCCGTTGGTTCACTCCCCAAATGGCTGCTATGGCCAGTGCCCTAAGCCAATCCAAAGCCAGGAGCCAGGTGCTTCCTCCTGATCTCCCATGAGGGTGCAGGGACCCAAGCACTTGGGCCATCCTCCACTGCCTTCCTGGGCCACAGCAGAGAGCTGGACTGGAACCGGGACAGAATGTGGTGCCCCAACCAGGACTAGAACCCGGGGTGCTGGCACTGCAGGCGTAGGATTAGCCTAGTGAGCCGCGGCGCCTACCACAGCTACCATTCTTAATGAACACAATTTGTTTATTTGAGAGAGATAAAGAGAGAGAACTCCCATCTGCTGATTGATTCCCAAAATTCTTGCCACATGCAAGGCTGGGCCAGCCAGGGTCAAAGCCAGGGGCTGGGAGGCTCAGTCCAAGTCTCCATATAGGTGGCAGGAACTCAATTACAGGAGACCTCCCAGGTCTGCATTAGGAGGAAGCTGGGGTCAGGATCTGGAATGTAAATTCGAACACAGGTACTCCAAAGTAAGATGTAGGCGTCTTAACTGCTGTGCCAAATGCCCACTCATAATTAGAAGTATTAAAACCTCTGCAAAACCCACCCAACTTTGTCAAATGATACACATGCTCATGGGGTTGAAATCCCATCAGGTTCACCATCCTGGAAGCAAGAATCTTAGGGGGCACCTTAAAGCTCATCCAGCAAAGCAGGAAACTGTGAGAAAAATTATTCAGTTGAGAATTGTTGCTGTCGTTATTCCTGAACACTCCTACAAGGGAGTGACAGGAGACTTCCAGGATCCTGTGACCTTTCTCTTACACAGTTTTCCCTCCTATCTGGTGCCCCAAATCCTCCTGAGATGAGTATCAGTCAGCAAGGAAATGAGGAAAAGGACATAGGACACTGGTGGGGTGAAGGTCTCAATATCTTAGCCTGATGTTTCTTATCACAGTCCAGGAGCCCTCCTGAATATCTAGGCAGATAATTACAACCCAGTCCTATCATCTCACCTGCTGAGGGCTCCGCTATTTATCTCCACCTCCCTTGGTTGCCCGGTCTTGTCCCTGAATACTCCCTTGAGCGTGTTTCCACCATCAACACGCTCTGCGTCCCTGCACACTCTGAGAGAGCTCCCTGATAAAACTCTACTGACTGCTACACCTAGGTTAATACAGAAAACTAAAAAAAAATTCTATCATTCAGACAATGTGTATTATGCAGCAAGAAGTATACCAGCATTATCTTTAACACAAAACTCTGAGCTGTGATATTGAAACTAACCTCATTGTGCATATGAAAAAATGGAGGCTTGGGAAATTCACATTTTGCCCAAAGTGTGTTTATACACCTCACAGAAGTTGGACTCCAAAGCCCATCTCTTCCTGGTAAGCATAATTTGTCCTCACTTCACTCCACAGGTGTACTAAGAGCAGCCCAGGTGTGGTGAAGATGGTGCAACCTAAAGGAGGAAATTTGGTGTAAGGACAGAGAATATTGGAGGAATGGAGAACACTAGACAGAAAAAACTGACAGTGAATGATATTCCTAATTCAATCTTTAAACAAACATTTTTATTTTAGAAGGGATTAATTGTGGAAAAAATTTAAAGATAGTAGAGAGCTTCCATGTATCTCACCCTGTTTTTTCATGATTATTAACATCTCATTACTGTATTATAAATAAAAAACTATATGTATAATAAATATAGATTTATGGTAAGCATAAATACATGGTACCTTTTATAATCAATGAGTCAATACTGATATTTATTAATGACTAGAAGCAATGGATTATTCTTATTTCCTTAATTTATACACAATGTCCTTTTTCTTTCTAAAGACCCCATATAAGATGCCACATTGCAATAGTTGCCACTTCTCTTTGGGCAACTCTTGGCTATCAGTTTCTAAAAATCTCACTGTTTTCGATGACCTTGATGGTTTTGAGGCACACTGGTCAGGTATTCTGTAACATGCTCCTCTACCGGAGTTTGATGTTTCTCTTGTGGTTGGATTGGAGTTTCAGATTTTGGTGAGGAGGATCACAGAAGTACCATTTTTATCACATGGTGTCGAAGATGCATATGACGAAGGTGACACATGACCATCAACGTCAGGCTCTCAGGTATTGTGCTCTGGTTTCTCGCATACTGTATGTCCTCTTCAGATGAAAGTTACTGCAAAATCAAAACACAAGGTGAGAGGAGCTAAGCCCCACTTCTCTAGGGAATTTATGTAGACTTCTTCTACATGGGAGCTTTTGTCTCTTCTGTACCATGTATTGATTTGCTGTATCACTTATTCGTATAGATATGAAAATATTATTTTATACATTTATTTTATTTGTTTCTTAAGTTGTTCCTGTTGGAATCTCCTTCAGCAGGCTCTAGCGTCCTTTTGACATATTTCCATTATTGGTGTGATCGTTTGGTTTCTTCTGTTTTGATCACATTTTTACTTTGTGGCCAAAGACATCTCAGGCTCCTCTTCTGAGTACTTGTTTCCTGTCCAGTCCTGGAGTCTACTGTCACCCAAGGGCCTGGTTCCTTGCACCACATGAAAGTGCTGTCTGTGTGCATGGCTCCTAGTTTCTAGCCCTTTCTGCTCACCAATCATTAACCCAATGTACTCACACACATCTCTGAGTACTTTTAGATGTAACCATTGATGTCTATGTGAAGATAGGGTTCATGCTGCTGTCTCCAACTCTAACCCACTGCCACTACATGGGTTGATCCTTGTCTGCCACACACATTTACTTAATTGTCCAGTAGTAGAGCACATGTTTAGTAACACTACAGTATCAGAGCTTATAGCTCTCACCCACATAGAAACAATGTTATCACCTAGAATGTGCTATGTTAGCTGGCGCCGTGGTTCAATAGGCTAATCCTCCACCTAGCGGCGCCGGCACACCGGGTTCTAGTCCCGGTTGGGGTGCCAGATTCTGTCCCAGTTGCCCCTCTTCCAGGCCAGCTCTCTGCTGTGGCCTGGGAAGGCAGTGGAGGATGGCCCAAGTGCTTGGGCCCTGCACCCCATGGGAGACCAGGAGAAGCACCTGGCTCCTGCCTTCGGATCAGCGTGGTGCGCCGGCCGCAGCGCACGTGGCCGCGGCGGCCATTGGAGGGTGAACCAACGGCAAAGGAAGACCTTTCTCTCTGTCTCTCCCTCTCACTGTCCACTCTGCCTGTAAAAAAAAAAAAAAAAAAAAAAAAAAAAAAAAAAGAATGTGCTATGTATGTAGTTAGTTTTGCCTTTGCCATGATAGAATAGTTTGCCAAATTATTTAGATCTCCACTTTTTCCACCACCTTTTTCAGTGAGATTGCTTCATATACTTGTTTTTTTTTTTAACTTTTATTTCATAAATATAAATTTCCAAAGTACAACTTTTGGATTATAGCGGCTTTTCCCCCCATAACCACCCTCCCACCAGCAACCATCCCATCTCTCACTCCTTCTCCCATCCCATTCTTCATCAAGATTCTTTTCAGTTATCTTTATTGCTTCATATACTTGTAATACAGTTTGATCTTTTTTTTTTTTTCTGAATTCTTTCTTCCATCATCACAATCTTGTATATAAAAAAAAAGCACGAACGTTTAATTTTATTTTTTGTACTGTCAGGTTCTGGGTGTCAGAACATAAGCACAGTGCCACATGTCCTCCATTATCATGTTAGACACATAACTTCTCTAGAATGTAGCAGTTCATATGTTCAACCTCCCCCACTTCCGACCACTGGCCACCAGTGACCTTCATTACTTTGCTACAGTGTTGCCTTTTCCAGAATGACACACATTTGGAATCATTTGTAAGTAAGATCTTCAAAATAAATAATAGATTTAATTTTATTACAGTTTTGGGTTTAGAGAATGGTTGGACAGATAACATACGGAGTTTTGTACATCCACTCCACACAATGGACATCATATGCTTGAGAAACTACTAAATACAGAACAAATTTAGCAGAAGCAAGAATCGAAAATTCTAAGTACCCAGGAATCATATAAATTCTTCCAAGAACCTGCAGTAATCTTGATATCTAAGTCTCTCCTTATATGAAGGATGGATATTTGTGACAATTTAATTTGAATCTCAAAGGACAAGGTGACTCTGACATTTAAGTTACAGAAGCAAGTAGATCTACTTACTGTTAAGAAAAATAAAAAAGATGCTTAGGAAGCCTTCTTGGAATCATTTCCTTTATCTTACTGAATTAGAAACCATCATAGAGAAATTGGCTAGATGAGCTAGGAGTACAATAAAATCCTGCAGGACTAATATCACCTCTTATTCGTCATTGCATGTATGGAGTAGGCAGTAAGTAATAGCTTGGAGAGTGGCTGCTTCCTGAATCCATTTGTATCAAAGAAATTGATCCTCAAGAACAAACCTTCAATAACAGGACAAAACCAAATATGTTTATGTATGTCTCACCACAGTTTTCCCAGAAGCATGATTTTCAAATAACAATATAATTTTATCTACAGCAGCACTGTTAAATCTTGATTGACAGTGAACTTCAGCTACTTTAAAAAGAACAAATCATGATGTGTTTAATGGTTTTCTTTAAGACTCTAATTCAGCTCTTTATTTCTGCAGAAAATGAATTTCTTTAATTCTATAGCAAGAACTCCATTCACCAGCATACACATGACTAAGTCACACTGGACACACATCTATTTATCTTGCAAGAACTTCTCCTGGGGAAAACTCCCAGATCACTAACAGACAAGATAGAGGTGGAAAGATAGAAGAGACTAGGCACGGGCAAACATCAATACAGCACACAGCACCACTGCTTCACTTTGTGAATTTCCAGACGTTTTTACAGAATATTCTTACATAAGTCATCTCTTGTAATCCTTGAACTTGAAACAAAGAAAGGAAGATTTTCCTATTTTTTTAAAGATTGGAAAACAAAGGCACAGGTGCTAATTGGATTGACCAAGGTAATGCAGTTGATACATCATGGAATAAAATCCCTAGCCTATATCTCCTTTTAAAATGCATTTTTCTGCTTCCAACAAGCAGAAAAATGTGAATGGCTTTAAATAAGAAGTGCTGTTCACTATGGTGCTTATCATCAATTCCCGTAAAATCATTTAACAGAGTTTCCAAGTACTCATTCTCTTCAGAGGTTGCTCTGTATTTTCTTGAAAGAATTCAATAATGATTTAACAATTTACAGAATGCCACTTTAATAGGCAGTGTGAAGGGCTCAAAATTCCAGCATAATAGAAAAAATATTTAATATTCATACATACCCAGTAAGATAGTCTACAGAGCAATAATTAATAGCATCATGACAATGTGTCATGTTTTATTAGGTAAAAACTATTTGACTTGTTTTTAATACCCAGATTTATATACATTGATGGGTAGAATGATTCATAATGCCATTTTAGTATTAAAATACCCAAGTTTCACTTCATATTTTAAACTAAACAATTAATTTTGTCTGTGTAGACCCTATCTGAATAGACTGACATGAATTTGTCATTTATTCTAATTATGCATGCAAAATAAGTTGCAGAGAACAACACTTAGAAGCTGCGTGCTTACTGTTTAATATTTATATGGTTCCAACAATGACTAGACAGCATTTACAACAAAATCCCCACGCTTCTGGGCATGTGAATTCAAGTGTTATGATGGACGTGGTGGTGAAGGCATCCGTTTCGTACTTAACAGCAGGTTAGTGCTGTGCTTCTGCAATCATGCTGCTTGGCCTCAGGGTCACGGATTTGCTCCTCCTGTTCCACAGTTAACTTTGCGCTGTGCTATAACCACCAACTGCACCAGCGAGTCCAGCCAACCATCTGAGAAATACACCCCAGTGGTTCTAGGGCAGGGGGCAGGATGGATGAGAGAGTCCGAATGAATCAGAACAAATCCAATTTCACTACTCAAAAAGGAACTCTAAGTATGAATCCAGCAGTCAAATCTATAGCATGTTGATGAAAATCCACACATTCTAAGAGTGGCTCATAACTCTGCATTTGTAGATTTCAATATTCTGGATGAATGTTTAATTGAAAGGCTGAAAGAGAGAGAGAGAGAGAGAGAGAGAGAGAAATCTTTCATTTTTTGGTTCAGTCCCCAAATTCCCACAACACCCAGGGCTGGGCCCAGCAGAGCCAGGAGCCAGGAGACAGGAACTCAGTCTGGATCTACCCTTGGGTATCAGGGACCCAAGCACTTGATCCATTGCCTGCTGCCTCCCAAAGTGTGCATTTAGCAGGAAGCTGGAATTGGATGTGGAACTGGTACACAAACCCAGGCACTTCAATATGGGATGCAGGCATCTTAACCTTTGACAGGTGTTTTGTTTGCTGTCATGGCACTTGGTCTGGGCACTGAGTAATTCAACCACTGATACACCAGATTCCTCCAGGCGTATCTCTCAAGGCCCAGCACTCCTGTCCTGGGATGCACCCCTTCCCTGTGCCTTTCCCTTGGAACTTTGTAATGGGATCTGTTGTTGATCCAAGTTCCCCCTCCGGGAGACTGGTCAGTGACAAAGCTATTTTGTAGATACTTGTGGATATTTTTAAAATTTTTTTCTCTATGCGGATCAGAGAAGCTCTACAGAAAGAGAAACATGTAGTAGACATGTGTAGTGACAGGGATGGGAACAACCCTGATCATATTTGATTCCCACATTTGAGCTGAAGTCTGTCTACTGCCTTCTCAATTTTTGATGAAGAGACTATAAGCATTTCTGACATTTTCAACCAAAAGGGTCCTCATTAGTGAGGAAACTCAATGCAGGATCCACCCAAGAGATGGTGCATTGTATTCTGTTGCCTGCTGCTCATCATTCAGCTATAGCACTAATGTTTCTAACCAACATAAAGTTTATCACGACTGAGAGAAAGTCTGAGGATAACACAAAACTTGAGTTAAGCACCTGGAAGTTATTTCACTAATCTTTCCGAAATAACGAGACTAACTTCATGTTTGACTTGAAGAAAAAACTTGAATTTGATAATCTTTATGAATAACAAGGAGGTGGTTAACATTCAAATTACATAAGGAACCTACCAACACAATAGCAGAAATCCCTACAAATAACCCTACTAAGGATGAGCAAATGGCGTGGACACTGTGGCTCGGCAAATTAAGCCACCACTTGCAACACCGATATCCCATGCTGGAGTGACAGTTTGAGTCCTGGCTCCTCTGCTTCCAATCCAGCTTCCTGCTAATGCGTCCTGGGAGGCAGTGGATGACGGCTCCAGTGTTTGGGCCCTGCCACCATGCGGAAGACTTGGATGGAATTCCTGGCTCCTGGCTTCAGTCTGGCCCAGACCTGCCTGTTCTACTGTTCTGTTGTGAGTATTTGGGAGGATCTCTCTCTCTCTCTCTCTCTCTCCCTCTCTCTGTGTGTGTCTCATAGATGAAAATAAACATTTATAAAAAATAGACAAAAGGCATTTCTCCAAAGAAGCTACACAAAGGACAAACTGGTGTATGTGAAAGTACTCACCATCATTAATCTTTGAGGGAAAGCAAATCAAACCACACTGAGATAGCACTTCACACAAACTACCAAAGGCATTTATCAAGACGTTCAGGGATAGGTGTTAGCAAAGGTGTGGAGAAAAGCAGACCCTTGTACACTATCACTGGGAATGTAAATTGTTGTAGTCACTATGGAAACCAGCTTGAAGGTTCCCAGAGAAAGGGAAATTAGAGCTATCATATAATCCAGCAACCCCATTCCTTAGGACATGCTCAAAAGACATAAAATCACTGCTTTATAAAGGCATCCACACCACTGTACTCCTTACAGCACTGTGCACGATAGTCAAGATATAGAAATGACATAAATGTCCACCCATGAATAAAGGGATAAAGAAGATGTGGTATATGCAAGACAAGATTAATCCAGGACTCGCCAAACCAGGCACTTCCTGTCCTGATATGTGTCTATCTCCTGATCTGACTATGCACCCAGCTCCAGGTGAATTAGGAGCAAAGAGCATCCAGACCGCAACTGAAAAAAAGCCCCCCACCCATGCAACTACAAAAGACCCCCTACCCTCTCCATTAGGGAGTTCCACAATCCACACACATACCCAGAATAGCCCACAAAGACAGGTACAGGACCTTCTTGGGGTAAAAATAATGAACAACCTTCCTATTTTGAGCATGCTACTTGCAAAAGAAGCAAGTGCCCCTGTGCAAAGCAATGGAATAGGAGGAAGATGAAGTGCCTTCAGTGAGGGGAACCACCATGACCCCACATTTGGTAAAAGCTCCAGCCCAGCTCCCTTCATGAAGTCAGCTGGCAGAACCTCTTCCCATCGTAGTCTCTGTTGTGTTCAAGCATGAGTTCCCAGTTAACCTTGTCTGGATCGCTGACTGGCATTTTGCTCATTTCTATTTGCAGGTGAGCCAAAGAACCCGAAGTAGGTCTCATATATGCACCACAGGCATACTACAGCTTCAAAACGGGGGCTCCACCACAGGGCCACAGTGTGAATGAACATGGAGAACACTATGCTAAGTGAAACAAGCTGGATGCAGAAAGAGAAATAATGCCTGATCTCACATCTATGCAGAATCTAAAAATCGCACCCAACAACAGCAATACAATAAAAATGAATATTCAGAAACAGAAAACAGGACTGGGCTGACCAGTGGCAAATAGGAAGAAGCAGGCCATAGTGTGTAACATTACGTGGGTTAAGTAGGATGAGCGAGTTTAGACATCTAAGGTATGGCCAGAGAACTCTGCTTAATAACATTTTGTTGTATACTGGAAATCTGCCATGAGAGTTGATTTTAGGAAGGGAGGAAGGAAGAGTAACCATATAAGATGATAGAAATGTTTATTTACCTGACTTTGTAATAACTTCTATACATGTGTGTATGTGTGTATGTATGTATGTTCATATATTGAGCACCTTAAATATAAACAATAAAAAATAGCGATTATTGGATTTCTTGGATGGAAATTGCTAGATCATCAAAACAGCATCAATGTACTATTTAAAAAATCCTTCTGGGACAGACCCAATGTAATTCACGTTTTCCCTAGACCTAAATTTTTCTGGATAAGTTATACTGGCAGACTAGCTCATGGACTGAATTCTAGCATTCTGCTTTCCTTCTTAAAGGCTCCAAATATAAGCTTTACGTCCACACAGAACTCATATAAAACATTTGATGTAGTCAAAAATAAAGGAAAAGAAAAGACTTTTAAAATTAATTTAAATAAATAGGGTCTCCATTAATTAGGTCTTCCATGTGTTACTCAAAGTTCTTCCTTTCTCCCTCCTGACTACATATACTCCACCCCATCCACAATTCTGATTTTAATGAGTAATATCACATGCCATTTGACTTTTTATGTCTGAAATGCCCAGATATGATGGGGGAAGTCTCTGCAGGATCTCACATATATCTTCCATGAGAAGACTCTCTGTGTCAGTGATGCAGAAAAAGAGCTGCCCCTGTTGTTTTACAAACAGCGAATCTTCCCCAGCCTATAAATAATGGAAAGCAAAACCTCAGAAAGATTTTTTTTAATTCCACTGGCTTCAGGCTACCTACCCAGCATGCCTTCTTGTTTACAACTGCAAGTACAAATGTATGATTTCCCCCTTTTCACTCAAAACATTAGCTTTTTGGCTTATGGAATTAACCTCTGCCATGCATCTATGCTGTTTGCTGGCTGCTGCTATTTTAAACACTGGATCTGTTTTGCACTTTTTACCATAAGGTTCTTAGAGTGTTACATAAACTGCCACTCCACAGATTCCCTTTTTATCTCACAGAAGGTAAATGTTAAATGCTCACCCAAATTTACTGATGGGTAAACTGGAAATGCTAGGTGTTAGTGAAACTCAGTATTCCACTGGAGATATTTTAAGTGGTAGTGACTGCCTTAACCATGTTTTTAGCCATCTGTAAATTCGATGCTTTAACATCTGTCCAACACACATGTCCTGGTCGCACCTCGTCCTGGACACCTCAATAATATGCCTAAGTCACCTTGCCTTACCCCTGCTTCCTCACTGTGCCCCCGCCCCCTTGCTGGGAAGGACCCTGCTGCTGGGAGCACACTTCTCAAATACAAACCATTCCAGTGGATTCAGAGTCCACCCCAAACACCTCACTTACTGGGTTCTACAGCTCCAGGCCAGTGTCCATCTTCCCTAAGCACCTGAGGGCCAGGTACCAGGCCAACCAGGAACAGCCCACACAAACTAGATTCCACTGGAATTGTTCAAACCCACCCATCCTAAACCTACTCACCCCTCATCACAAGAAAAGGTTCTTGCCTCCAGCTCCCTAACTCCTCCACCTCCTGACCAACCGGGCAGTTCCCTGAGTGGCCCTGTGAGTGGTGCTGACCCTGCTTTCCTGGGATCTGTGACTGATAAACTAGCCTTTCTTGGTCTCCTGGTCTTACTATGCCCCACATTTTCTGTTAATGCACTATATATTAATACAGCAACATAACTAGAGACAGAGTGTTCTCTGTTGCATTTCTCTCTAATAAGATTTCTGCTTGAATCATTTGAAATAAGTTATTTACCTATTAACCTGTTACTACTACATAGAATCTGAGCCAAACTACCACTTTTTTCTTTTCTCAGTAATGATTTTTAAGTCAAGACTTATCTTTTCTCTGAGGTCTGGTGCTGACAATCTACGTCCAATCACCATGTCCATGCTGGTTAGGAGCATTTGTGCAGCTGATGTTAAGGGTGAAGAGACAAAAGTTGTTGAGGTGAAATTCAAAGAAGTACCTGCTACTGTGCCTTTCAGATTGTTCAGATTCGTCTGATCAGTGAGGGTAAACCACAGTGAGCGATATTTGTAAAACACACAAAGCCTAAGAGAGTCTGCAATACAATGATCGTCCTTACTTTTAAAATGCACCGTGAATGCTCATTTTTATGTTAGAGTGGTCTCAATATCTAGAGCAGCTTACCACAAGGGTACAAGCATGTTTGCCTCTTATAATAAATTAGCACAACGAGTAAATGAAAGTTCAAGTACCCTAGAAAACGCATCACACAAAGACAGTGACTAGTACCTGCCAGGAAGACCAGCAGTTGCAGGACAGAGGACACCAGCTTCGTTCCACTGACAGCACACGTTATGATTTGCTTCACATTTCAGTAAGACATATGAAGGCTTTGTTTGGCCTAAGACTTCCAAAAGTGACTGTTAAAGCAGGCTGGTTTCTAAAAATCTAAAACACTTAGACTTTGAAGAGTCAAATTCCCATTGAATTAGCTGAGCAATATGGAAATCTACACTGGTGGAGGCACCCAAAAATCAGAGCTTCCAAAAATTATTAATGCAAAAAGGTTCTATTTCATAGCATCATTTTTACTTTTTAATGACTGATTTATTTATTTATTTACTTGAAAGGCAGAGTTACAGAGAAGCAGAGGCAGACAGAGAGAGGTCTTCCATCTACTGGTTCATTCCCCAAATGGCTACAACAGCTGGAGATGAGCTGATCCAAAGCCAGGAGCCAGGAGCTTCTTGCAGATCTCCCATGTGGGTGCAGGGGCCCAAGGACTTGGGCCATCTCCCACTGCTTTCTTGGGCCATAGCAGAGGGCTAGATGGGAAGTAGAGCAGCCGGGACTCAAACTGATGCCCATATGGGATGCCGGCACTGCAGACGGCGGCTTTTCCTGCTACACCACAGCGCCAGCCTCATGACTAATATATTTTTGAAAGACAGAGTCACAGAGAGTAAGAGAGTGAGAGCGAGTGAGCAAGAGAGAGAGAGAAAGAGAGCAAAGACTTGGTCCTTGTTGCTGCTGCTTTCCTGGACTCTATTGGAAGATGAGTAGCCAGGACACAAACCGGGGCTTTGCTATGGGAAGCAGGCCTCACAGTTGATGGCATAACTATCTTTGTCATAAAACTGGCCCCTCAAGTTGTATTGTAGTCCACTATCTTTATTACTTTCATAGAATTTATAAATTCTACCTTAAAATTAAAGAAGCACTGAAAACTTCGATACATTCCAGTTTCTTCAAACCTCATAAATCGGACAAATATGTCTCATTTCCTAGGAGTCTTGTCCGGATGATGATTTAAGCATTCTAACTTAGCTACATAACTTGTGTTGCTTTCTGGAACATCAACAACCCTTTCAAAAACATGTCTTGCTGCTCCCATGGTGTACCTCTAACAATATACACAACCTTGCAACATTGCAGGTAGGACATAAGTAGGTAGGAAGACACAGCTGATGTCCACCTGCTACGGGCTCCAAGATTATCCAAACATAACTGCAACGAAGTGGAAAGAGAGCTGGAGCTGATGGCTCAAGCCTCTAGAATCTGTCCTTGCCCTCTGTTTCCTGAGAGGTGCAGAACTGTTTGTAACATTCTCTGTGCAGCTGACCCAAGAAAGAAACCAAGCACTCTCCTTTGCTTTGCTCACACACTCAGCTTTCATTGCTATTCTGCAAGAAGTCCAGGGTACAACCCCTGTACATTCACTGCTGAGGACGCCTGAAAACCCAGAACTCTTCTAGGAGAGCCAAACTCAGGACCCTCAAAACACCCCCTGGCATGGGCAGGAGGGCAGGCAGGGAGACAGCCTCTGCCTGGCCTCCTGGGACAATCTCTGACCCCCAGCATCCCAGCGCCTCGGGAAGCTCAGATCTCCAAGATGGGCAAACTGCTCACCATGTCTGAAATCATTCCATGCCAATGGCACCAGAACATCAATGCATTTCTCTTGTTTGTTTGTTTTTAACAATTTATTTATTGAAAAGGCAGAGAATCAGGGGCTGAGAGGTGGGGAGAAGTGGGGGGAGGAGATCGTCCACCCACTTCTTCACCCCACAAATGGCTGAAACAACCAGGGTTGGGTCAAGCTGAAGCCAGGAGCCAGTATCTCCAAACGGGTCTCCCATGTGGGTGGTGGGGACCCATGTACTTGAGCTATCTTCCACTTCCTTCTCAGGCGTAGTATCAGGAAGCTGAGTGAGAATCAGAGCCAGCGGGACTCAACCTGATGCTCCCAGACGGGATGGTGGCTTTGCAAGCATCAGCTTAACCCACTGCAAAGCCGGCCTCAGGGCACTTGTTTCCTCTTGCTATCTCCTGCTACTCCACTTCTTCAGGTTGTGGGACCTCAGGCTTTACTGCTTGTGCAGTGGGTGCATTTCAGCTGTCCCAGTTGCTTAAATTTTCTGATTACTTTCGCAAGGAGACATTATTTTTTCACTGAACTGCAAGGATAATGATCTTAGTCCTTGTGCACTGACTGTGCAGACTTTTGGTATTTGAGAGAGAACACAGGTGTACAGAGAACGCAGAGCAGCTGGGGGAGGGGAAGGAGGGGCTGTGGAGATCAGCACTGCTACACCTGGCAGTGGCATTGCTTCCAGGGACTCTGCATCTTAAGGACATGGACGAGCTTCGTCCAGGCTACAGAGCAAGTCTTCTCCTCAACACCACACCCACCCACCCACACACGTCCACGCCCACGCCCACCCACCCACATACCCACACACACATACACACCCACCCACACACACACATACACACACCCACACCCACCAACCCACACACACACATGCCCACACACACCTACCCACATACCTAAACACACACACGTGTCCACACCCACCCACCCACCCACACACACACGCCCACGCCCACCCACCCACATACCCACCCACACACACACACTCACACGCGCCCACAACCACCCAACCACATACCCAAACACACACACACACACACACACATGTCCACACCCACCCACATACCCAAACACACACATACCCACCCACATAGCCACACACACACACACACTCACCCACATACACACACACACACACTCACACGCGCCCACGCCCACCCACCCACATACCCACACACACACACACATGTCCACACCCACCCACCCACATACCCAAACACACACACACACACATACACACACCCACCCCCACCCACATACCCACACAGACACACACGCCCACGCCCACCCACCCACATACCCACACACACACACACACACACACACGCCCACACCCACCCACCCACATCCCAAACACACATACACACACACGTCCACACCCACCCGCCCACATACTCAAACACACACACACACACACACACGTGCTGCTATTTCAACAATTTTACAGAGAAATTTAAAATGAAAATATATTATCCAAATAAAACCACAGTGTTAAAAAGTCCTTTCTATGTCTTCATGAATTTATTAGGCACAAATTGCTAACAAAAATAAATACATAAATGGAGTATGGAAACAATTACCCAAACACACTTGTTTAAAATTATTTAGAAAGAATGATCTATTGCATCCTAAATTCTAAAGCCATTGATCTAAAAATTCCATATTCCACTGCCAGGAAGTAAAATAAGAAATGTGACAATCATGTGTTCTGAGATTGCCACAGAGAAAACTCAGGGTCCACAAGGGGAGCCTGGAGCAGGACCCTCTCCACTCTCCCCACTTCTGAGACTCTGAGACCTGAGGACTCACTGTGTGTGGTCCTCACTTCCCCTGAGCATGTACCCCGGAGAAAACACCAGTGTCCTCTGAGCCTGAGTGACACAGAAGGTTGGGAGCGGGGCTCCTTGAGTTTGCAGGGAACACCCAGTGCTCACTGTACTAAGCCCGAGGACACGGGGCCCAAACATTTTGGGTGAAGTTGGCAGCCAGGGTTTCCAGACTTTGAGGAAAGCTTCCAGGTCACCCGTGTCTCCCCACCTTCAGAGACCAGCGTTTGAATCTGTGTGACAGACAGAAATTCAAGTTAAGGAAAGAATCCTTGTGAAATCAAACCATCTGCTCAGAAGCAGAAGGGTTCAACAGAGAATCTTTAGCACTTCTCTGCGTTTGGAGATCAAGAGCTAAAGATTGATTTTATTGTGTGTCTTAATTTGGGAAGCACAGTATAGTTAAATGGTTGGTTTTTGGGTTGGAAGTAACACATTATGTTGGAATAGAATTTGACCAAAAATATCCCCCAAATTCTAAATCAAATACTTTTAAATTTTTTTTGTCACTGAATCAGAAAAAAGAGAAAGAAAGGCCGTCTTTATTGCTACTGCCCAGATGTTTTCCTGTCCTGCAAATGGGTAAGCCCTACAACTAAAGACCTCCCATCTGGTCCTGCAGCTGCTTGCCACTCTGCCAGTGCCGAGCTGGACTGTGGGATGACGCTCAGGCACAGCAGTGTAGGCAGGCAGAGGCCCTTCCCAGGTGAGGGAAAGGATGTGCGTTATACTGCTAATGGCGAGGACCAGGGAGGCCTTTAGCATAAAAGCAGAGAGCAATAGCATCCCTAAGGAAGCCCCACAGTGGAAACAGCATTTCTCACGGAGATAATGTTGCCCAAGAAGTGGCTCATTTACAGGGTGTGTGTGTGTGTGTGTGTGTACCTGTATGTAACCTAATGCTGAGAATCACTGTGTTAGTAAGTTATGCATAGTAATGAACTAATCTACATGTAGAGTGGTAGCAACATCTATGCAATACCAATAACACATTATCCCAGTGCATCTTGTGTCCGAAAACTAATATGTGAGAATATTGACAAAAAGAACGATTAACCTAATTTGGTCACATCCGTGATCTACAAATGTTAGTGGGCATCTAACTCAAATATGCATGAAATGCAAGGAAAAAAAATACCAGTGAGGGGTTAGCACTGTGGCATAGCAAGTAAAGCTACTGCCTATAGTGCTGGCATCCCATATGGGCACCAGTTAGAGTCCCGGCTGCACCTCTTCCGATACAGCTCTCTGCTATGTCCTGGGAAAGCAGTGGAAGATGGCTCAAGTCTTTGACCCACTGCACCCACATGGGAGACCTGAAAGAAGCTCCTGGCTCCATGTTTCCTATCGGCTCAGCTCTGACCATTGTGGCCATCTAGGGAGTGAACCTGCAGATGGAAGACCTCTTGCTCTCTCTGGCTGCCTCTGCTTCTCCGTAGCTCTGCCTTTCAATTCAACACATAAATATTTTTAGAGAAAGCACTTGGTATATGTAAAGTACTGCAGGAAGAACAGTATCTGTCATGCAAGTGAACTCTTCCACTTTGGACAGGAAAGTGAACAAACAGTAGAACACAGAGCAAGCTCTGCTCCTGCCTGCCCACCTTGCCTGAGTCTGTGGGAACTGTCCATATCTGGGAGTAATTTCTGGTTAATGCTAACAGGACTTTTAAACTTACTGCTCAGCATTGTGAATATTGTCTAGAATCTCTGGAAAAGAAGCACAAAATGTTAGAGTCACTTTACAACTTGATTATACCCAAAGGTGGCTTCTTTTCATAACCCAGCATATTATTCCCTAACATTTGCTTTAGAAAGAAAAGCAATACTTTTTAAAAATTCAAGCTGGTTAATCAATATATCCTATCTCATCATCATCTCATCTAGTCCTTGGAAATTGGGCAAAGTGTTGTTGTATGATTTTCGAAGGGGACCAGAGCATCTCAGAGTGGGGAAATGTGTCACCTTGGTCTGCAGAGCCACTCACTGGCATTCCTGAAATGGTGTTTTGCATTGTGCACACTAAAGCAATGCAGTGTGTCCTGAATATCTGATAAAAAAATTTTAAACATGCAGAATACTAGCCAGTGACAAAGATAAATGAAACACTTTATTATAAAAATTTAATGGGATAAAGATGAA